>NW_026596051.1:7581144-7630623 GCF_907164565.1 Psammomys obesus
AAAGAAAGAAAGAAAGAAAGAAAGAAAGAAAGAAAGAAAGAAAGAAAAATGAAAAAAGAGAAAGAAAGAAACAATGATAGAAAAGAAAGAAAGAAATCAGGAAGGAAAAAGAAAAACTGCCCTATGTTTAGGAACGAGAGTGAAAGGCTTGCACATTTAGCCTTCTGTGACACAGCAAGCTTGGACATATCTTGAAGAACAGAAGTTGAACTGCTTCCTGGAGAAGTCATACAAGCCTGCCTCTCTGTTAAGGAGAAGCTCCACTGCTCACAGTTATCTGAGACATGGAAACTGAAGCCTTCAGCAGGGCCAGGACACTGAGCACAGCTCTCTAATGGCATGGAAAGCTTCAGAACAGGATATGTAGCCAATTAACATTTCTGCTCTTGACTGGAACTAGATATTCCAAAGACCCAGAGTACCCAAATCACTGTCATGGCAATGTATTTCCCCACCCCACGGTGAGGAGGCCTCCAAGCCCAAGGCCAACTGGATGCCTTTCACCTGTACTACCCCCTCTTTTGATGTCCTTGGCTACCATCCTGCCAGGAGTCTTTACCTCATCCTGCTGACCATCAAACACCTAAGAAGAAAGAATTTTCTAGAGGGTGTCCTTTGCGGACCTTTTCTTTTGAAGCTGACCAGCAGGGCAGCCATCGTGTGTGGGGGGGGGGGGGGCTTTGCAAGAAGGCAGGGAGCAGGAAGTAGCTGCCTTTTTCTCAGCCCTGCAGCTGCTGGAGAAAAGGGAGGCAGCAGCAAGATGGTAAGTGCTGCCACCGCCCAATGCCTCTGCTGTCTGAAGGCTCAGCTTGAAGAATCCCAAGGCTCTGCTGCCCCCTGTGCTCACAGCAGGCCTAGCAGCCTGTGCTGAGGCTAGGAGGCACGGTCTGGAGATACAGGCCAGCTCTGCATATACTCCTTGTTGCTTCTGTGGATGATGTAACCTACAGTTGAGGCTGGGGGAGTAGTTAGATGTTTGGTCTGGGCTGCTGCAGACCTCCAAGCTGTTCTTATTTTCTCATTGCCTGCCTTTTCCAGTTCTTCTGACCAAAACGCAGTCTGAGCCTTCCCTGAGCTGTCAAGGTACAGTGAGCTCACAGGCTGCACTCTGCATGGCTCCAGATGGGAGGGTGCACGGAGGTGATAATGTATGTCAGACCTCAAAGGAACTGAGTTTAGCTTGAGGCACCTTGGAGATGGGAGGGGGCTTGCTGGTTTGATATGAGGTTATGATTTAAGTTTTTAGTTCCCCGGGTTTTTTTTTTTTTTGTTTTGTTTTGTTTGTTTGTTTTTTAGAGAAGACTATACCTTGTGTGAGAATTTGCTATGTGACTTTAGTCCATAGAAATAGCTGAGAGTGTTGAAGACAGGAAATTCATAGCTCAGAATTTCAGATGATAGTGATGTGTACAGAAATAACAGCAGTTCCCACTGCCTCAGCTTGTCTCTTGTTCTTACTTTTGTACTTCCTGCCCAGGTCTATCCTACCTGCTGCAGAGTATGTATTGGCAATGGGCTTGAAATTGAACCCTATATATCATAGTAGTATAGGTATGCAAAGGGTTAGTTCAAACTTGGCACTGATTTGGAAAGTCTATGTTGTATAAATGTGCATACACATATATATAAAGAGGGGGTAAATATATTTATGTGCATGTATTTGTACATATTTGTGTAAGCATATATATAAAATCACACATATGAAGTGTGATTTTAATGAGCCTTTTAGAGTTTATACATACCCATATAAACATATGTGTGTATATATATGTATATATATATATGTATATATATGTTTATATGTGTGTATATATGTATATATGTATATATATACATATATATACATATATATGTATATATATGTTTATATGTGTATATATATATATACATATATACATATATATATGTATACATATATACACACACACGCTAAAAAGTGAATATTGCAATGAGTTTTTATATTTGGCAGGAAGTTTGTCATTTTTGCAAAAAAAGTGTTTGATAGAAGATTTATTTAAAAAATAATTAGTGAAACAAAATGCAGCATTTACATAAGTCCCAGTCTGTGATAGATTGTCTGAATGCTGGGCTGAGTGGTCCCCTTTACCAGCCCACAGCTGACCTGCTTTGTCAACAGAATTCGCACACAAGAAAGTCTCCTTTAAGGACAAGGACACTCATGCACATGACTGCTTTAGACATTCTGGGAGATTCTCCTTGGGGATTTGGGCAGACTGAGGCTCTTACTGCCTCTTCCTTGACTACACTATGTCTAGAGTCTAGTGATGGGTGCTGTACCTTAGAGACGGGCAATGGGTGAGAATGCCCACATGGACCATGTGGGACCATGTTCTTCCAGTAACTTCTTCAGTGGCCTGTTTCTGGTCACAGAACTGCCTAATTTCTATTTTTCCATCTAAACCAAGAGGCGCTTTGGACTATATTCTCGGGTCCTTTCACTTTCTCTACCTCTCATGCCTTTATCAGCATCTCCAACACTGATGTGTCCAAATAGTAATTGCTTTGTTGGCAATTAAATGTGAGCCTTGAAAGTAAGTGTCATGCTCCCATAGATGACATCCATTTAGAGCTGTGATTCCAGCTCCTAAAGCACATGCTCTGCAGGGAATCTGTGTTTTCACAGCTCATTGCCCTGGTGGGACAGCCTAGCTGTCTACGGAGACTTAGCTTGATGACAATGCAGAGCTCTCTCTTGCTTTGCTCTTACCTTTCTAAGGCATTCACCTACAATCAGCAGCTTCTTATAAGTCTCTGACCAATCCATAGGCAAAGCCTTTAGAACACATTCCAGCAGCTTGAGGCCCATGTTGGGGCTGAAGATTGAGGCCCTACTTTGCCATACAGTTGTTAGGTAGTAGCATGGGAAGTCACCTCTCCAAACACTATGGTTCTGGTGCCAGGGTCATCAGAACCCTTCTCCATGGGATGGCCTCAGTGCTGTGACCAGTAATTTTATATTCTGGGAGAGAAACAAAAGATTTAGCTTGCTGATGGTTACTGTAGGATGGCCTATGATAGCCAAGCATTTTCTTTCTTGTTTATCTCTGGGTTTCTACAATTTTAAAATATCCTTGTCATATACCATTCAATTGTAAAACTAGTATAAACTAGAAATATACATGTTAATGCATGCCATAGTTTGGATATATTATTTTGTGGTGTAAGATTTTTTTTTCTTTCTAGTTCTTCACTGAGGGTTTTGATGTGACTAACTTATAATTATGTGTGTGCATATGTATCTGTACAGCTCTGTCATGTGAGCCAGTCCTCTGGTTCAGTTGCTGTGTGATGCAGAGCCCACTAATCTCCTTATCTAAGCCCCTTGCATGTCATTAAGTGCCCTGACCTGCCCAAACAGGACAAAGGCTTTGTTTCCTGCAGGATGGTTTAAGAACCACTGGGCCTGGATTTGGCTTTTTTGAGTAGACAGTGTTATTTTGTACATATTTTTTAAATACATTGATTTTTATGTTCTTTTTAAGATTAGATATGAAGCCATACATCATTAGATACAAATATTAATGGTTGTTTGCTGAATTTGGGTTAATATACTCATATCAGTTTGTCAGATCCTGTAAGAAAGAATACCCACCAGTGGTCTAGCTGTTTGGTTGTCCTGCAGATTGAGCTGGGAAAATTGATCTTTTTACCCTTTACAAATAGCTGTTTTGTTTTTGGTTTTGTTTTTCTCAACTCTGCCATATCTTTATGTCTTGGAAGAGAAGGGTATGGTGAATGAAAGCCCAGAATAGGCAAATAGGAGAATGTCATCTTAAAAAGGAAATAATCTGGGACTGGAAAGAGCTCAGTGGTTAGGAGCACTTACTGCTCTCTCAGAGGACCTGGGGTTGGCTCCCAGAGTGTATATGCTGCTCCCAAACATCTGGAACTCCACTTGTGGGGGACTTGATGTAGACATCAGGCATGCAACCTAGTACACAGGCATTTATTGTAGGGAAATACTCATACACATAAAAAAATCAAATTTTAAATTAAATATAGAAAAAGGGTTATGGAGACAGTTATGACCAGTATCCCCAGATATCCGGTTTAAACGGTAACCAAGCAGTCTTTTTCACTGTTCCTCCATGCTCTAGGAAAGAACAGAGGCTTCATGATTTATTTAGCATTTTTATCTTACTTATACCTTATAAGACAAAGTGTTGGGGTTCTTTTAAACTGATATCACAGCCCTTGGAGCAATGCGGTTTGATTGGGTAGCAACAGACCATCTATTGCTCTCAGAAATTTAAGTAGTCAAAATGGACAAACACTGTCAGCCTCATATGAACACTGCCTTCATAGACTCAGGACCAAAGCAAGTGTAAGCGGTGAGTCTCATTCATATTGGCTATGGTAAAACAATAACATTTTAATTATTTTCAATTAGATAAAATTATAATTAAAGCTCACTTTTATTTTTTAGTGCAGCTACTAGAAAATGCAAAATGACAGTTTGCACTAGCCTTCTCTTGAAAAGCATCCCTATTGAGCTTTCATTGAGTTGGTTCTTTTCATCTTCCACAAGAACAAAGCCACTCTCAGAGAAAATGCCACCTTAGTCACTAAAAACCTCTGTAAGAACTTCATGTGATTTCCTTTGGGCCAGAGGGCTTTGAGGTGGCTCGGAAGGCTTTGAAGGAAATCGCGATGATTTTCTTCTTACAGCAAACAGATTAAAGGATTCAGTTAAGGTTTTAACAAGTGAAGTACTTAATCTCATGTTTCAAATGCTGAAAAAAAAAATAACAGTACTACTTTTTTTTTTCACCTCCAGAAATGTTCAGGAAGTCATCACTTGGCAATGATGAGACAGATAAAGAGAAGAAAAAATTTCTGGGGTTTTTCAAAGTTAATAAAAGGAGCAGCAGTAAGGTGAGTCACACGCTGGGACAATGTGGGGTACAAAAGAGTTTCTCACAATATTTCTACTGATCCTACCTATCTCGAGATTTTTTAAAGTAATTCTGTTTGGTAATACTGATTCTTCACCAGAGCTTAAGGCAGTTATTTAATATGAAGGTGTTTACTCACTGGTAGAATTGAAAACCTCTGGCCTCCCCAAGCCAAGCAAGGAAGCCACACCCGGTTAGGTGTCCACACTCATACAGCATGACTCAAAGCTCAGCACACAGCTGTTGGATATAGGGATGAGTGAATCTTGCATTGTTAAGTTTAAATATCATGGTCAGTGTCCCTGCAAATGATCATAGCTTTCCAGCTTAAGGTAGGAAGTCTAGAGGGGTTTCATCAAAACCATTTGTATCTATTCTTGAACTGGCCCATTTTCTGTAGTTTTAAAATGTTTTTTTTTTACCTTTATAACATGATGTGAGATTTCAGAACACTATCAGTTACTTGCTTTTATCTTGCTATTCTTTATTAAATAAGTCTTTATATTCACAATATAGAAGCAATATTGTACAATAATTTAAAATCATAAAATGAAGGGTTTTTTTGTATTCAGTTACAAGAAAATCAAAATCATGGATGCCTTCTAATTATCTGGCAAAGAACAATACACTTTTAGTAAGTGTATTTTACAAACACATATTATGTGTTCCTTGCTGATAAATATGGCTTAAAAATAGAAAGCTGAAACTAAAGTAGTGGCTCAGTGAGTAAGAGGAGTGTTTGCTTCTCCAGCTCCTGTGAAAAGCCAGGAAAATGTATATGTAAGACACACATATGCCATACATATATTTGTTTTTCAAAAGAAAAGATTAATAGAAATAATTGACAGTAACACCACTCTCTCAGCTGGGACAGGCTCTCCACCTGTATAGTTCTATAAGAAGAGAGGAAGTCTCTCAGCTCCGCTTCATAAACCTGCAACTCTGTTCTGCCCAGGGGTGTCCTGAACCTTCCTTCTGCAACCTGCAGCCTTAGTACTATGATTTACCCTATGCTTGATGGTGAAGGTGGCAAATCTTAGAAGGTGCTTTGCCAAGCATCCCTGAACTTCACTGAGTTCTGCCCAGCTGTAGAGGCAACCAGCTTCTTCTACTAGACATAAGTTGCGTGGAATTCCAGACATGGAACAGCAAAACCCTCATGTCTTGAACTATGCCTAGTCTTCCTTCCTCCTGAAACCTTGTAATGGTTTCCTCATTCTGATTTCTGAAGAATGGGCTGTATAATTATATATTTTGTGTTCTTTTTCATGTTCTTCTGCGCTCTTTGAAAATTTGTGCTCAGGGTATGTCTCATTAGTGAGCTCTTTTTAGCCTTAGGTAGTTCAAGTAGTTCACCCCCTCCTCCTATTCTCCCCCTTCCGTTCCTGGACTCTTTTCTTTCATGTCAAGTATAAATGAAGTTAAAGAAGCAGAATTCTTTAGGATTCTTAATTGTGTTTTTGTTCCTGGTATTGTTTAGATGAGCTTGCTGGGACTGTGTTTTCTGTCGTCCCCTTGGTCACCAGTTCATAACAAAACTCCCCTTCCCCACCCCTTACCTTAGATCTTGCTGATTCTGCAACTCCCTCACTGGGAGGCAATCCCCTGCAAATAAAGTAAAATAAAGGGGTAGGAGTGCATTTAGTTTAGCCAGCAAGGCAACTGCCAAAGCTTGGGGTTTGGAGAACCTGTAGCTTTTGACAGTTAGGAAGGACAGACACCAGGAACCTGGGACCTTTCAGTGAAAGAGTCACTTGTACTACACAGTTTGCTCTGTTCATTATAAGAACATTTCCTTATGCAGTAGCTTCTTTTTTCTGTGTTGGACTTCTAGAGTCATTTTCCCTTTTTGTGCTCCTCATCTTTCATTTATTACTCTGTGTGTGTATGTTATGCATACGCTTTCTTGCACTTTCCCTCTCTCCTTGTTATAGTTGGAGATTTTTGCATGCTAAATGCACCCATGCCTAGTGTTCCTAAAAAACTGAGAGAGAATTGTCATTACATCCTACAGGCACATCAATATGGCCAAGCAGCTCGTGCCTTTGTAATTTAGTCAGTGCTAGAATTAACACCCAAGTCCTTTATGTTAATCGCTGGTTCACATTGTACGATGCTTAGCAAAGTGTGACTTTCAGTTTCTTTAATCTATTAAAAGCATATTGAGTAAGTAACTTTAAAATCCTGTGATGTGATGACAGGCAAGTGGATGCCTCAGTATAGAATAAAATCTAAGAATGGAGACTTAAGAAAGCATTCAAACTGAAGTAATATTTTAGTATATTGCCTTTTGGAAGAATATGTGTGGGTGTATATAGATGACTAAATGACTTATGTTTGTAGAAATGTCAATAAAGTATATAAAGGGAAATAATTTTGGCTGAAGCAAGTGAGGGCAAATGTTTTATATTTTAATTTTCTAATTCCTACATCACTTTTAATGTCATTTATTCTCTTAAATTGGTTGTTTTCAAAACATTCCTAAGTGTCATTTTAAGATCTAATTGAAAAGTGTGAATTCTTAGGTTATGCCCCCAGATTCTCATTAGGAGGCCAAGGAATTGAATTTTCCAGTTAGCTCTCCCTACCTGATTGTGTGACCATTGGTATATTGTTGTTTGTGTTTTATAGATAGAGAGGGACTCAGCTGTTTGGGAAATGGTTTATGTGAACACTCAATGCATTAACTACATAGAGATTAAAACCTTGAAATCTTCAAAGCCTAGTTAATCAGTTGATTTGCTGATGTAACTTTGTCAGTTGATGGACACTGCTATTTTTAAGTTGAATATTTTCAAAATTAAAGAAATTCTTTGAGAAAAGAACAACAAAAAAAGAGGCAAAAATAAGTTTGTTTTTTTTTTCCCCATGAGTTGTGGATCAGTGGTGTGATTTCGAAATGAGGGAGTGCTTTGCTTAAGAGCTGTTTTGAAACAGCATTCTAGTTCATAAGGTGAAAGAATGAGTATGGACTCTGCAGTCTACACTGCCTGAAAGTGTGGCCATTTTGGTGTTGTTTGCCTTAGTAGCTGCAAGGTATGCCTGCTCTGTTGCAGTTTGTTTTCCCCTGGAGTTGATGGTGGGGTGCATGTCTGTGTTCTAGGCTGAGCATCTCGGTCTGTCGGGTACAGACAGTGATGAGGACCCCTTGAAGTCAGTGTCTGGAGGTGACGTGAACGTGAGTACTTAATCCAGAGGGTGCTTCTGCTAACCAGGCAGAACTTCTCATTGCAGATAACAAAACTGAAGGCTAGCTTCAGTTCACTCCTCTGCTTGGTTGCTGTGGTGGCTGCATGTAGTTTTGTATACTCATTGGACAATGTTCATTGTTTCAGCTTTTGCTCCTCTCTATTCCACTAAGCTTCTGCAAAGGAACCCTGCATTAGAGTAGGTGAATTTACTTTGTGAAACTTTTGTTACATGCTACCCAGGATAGGCTGATAGTTTATGGCCACTGGTTATCTAGAGCTTGCATTTATTAAGCTTTATAAGTATACTTTGTCCACAGAACCCAGAAAAGAATCTTTTCAAACTCCATTTTCCCCACATTCCAAAATAAGCATCTAGAAAGTTTCTTTTTTTCTTAAATTAGTATTATTATTATTATTTACAATTTATTCACTTTGTATCCCAGTGGTAGTCCTCTCCCTCATCTCCTCCCAGTCCCACCCTTCCTTCCTCTTCCTCCCCTATTCCTCTTTCCTAGTCCACTGATAGAGGAAGTCCTCCTCCCCTACTGTCTGACCATAGCCTATCAGGTCCCATCAGGACTGCCTGGATCCTCTTCCTCTTTGAGCTGGCTAGGTCACCCCACCAGGGTGAAGTGATCAAGGAGCAGGCAACTGAGTTCATGTCAGAGACTGTCTCTTCTCCCTTTACTAGGGAACCCAAATGGAGACTGAGCTGTGTGTTGGCTACATCTGAGCAGAGGCTCTAGGAGCTCTCTGTGTATGTTCTTTGGTAGTTGCATCCATCTCTGCAGTTCCTGGTGGGCCTGCTTTTTTCTATTTTTTCTTCTTTATTGGTCTTCTTGTGTGGCTCCTGTTCCCTCTGGGTCCTTTTATAGCCTCCTTTTTCCATAAGACTCCCTGTGCTCTGTCTAAAGTTTGGCTGTGAGTCTCTGCATCTGCTTTGATTCCCTGCTGGGTAGAGTCTTTTAAAGGACATCTCTGGCAGGCTCCAGTCCTGTTCCCTCTCTTCTATCACTTCTGCCTCCATTGTCTATCTTGTTTTCACTTCTGAATGAGAATTAAGCATCTTCCCTAGGGTCCTTCTTGTTGCTTAGCTTCTTTAGGTATGTAGATTTTAGTATGTTTATCCTATACTGTATGGCTAATATCAAATATCACTTAGAAGTATATACCATGCATGTCTTTCTGGGTCTGGGTTACCTCACTCAGCATGATCTTTTCGAGTTCCATCATTTGCCTGCAAATTTCATGATTTTCTTGTTTTTAATAGCTGAGTAGTATTTGATTGTGTGAATTTCTTTATCCATTCTTTGGTTGAAGGACACAGTCAACAGAACAAAATGACAGCCTATAGACTGAGAAAAGATCTTCACCAACCCTACATCTAATAGAAGGCTAATATACAGAATATATGAAGAACTCAAGAAATTAAACACCAACAAATCAAATAATCCAAATAAAAATGGGGTACAGAGCTAAACAGAAAATTCTCAACACAGGAATATTGAATGGTGGAGAAACATTTAAATGTTCAATGTCCTTAGTCATCAGGGAAATGCAAACCAAAACAACTCTGGGATTCCACCTCACACCATCAGAATGGCTAAGATCAAAAACTCAAGTGACAACACATGCTGGAGAGGATGTAGAAAGTGTCTCTATAAAATTTTAAGTAAATGAAACAGTATAATTCGTTGTATTATATAAGTACTTATATTTTGAATATTTTTAGTAAAAGTCAGGTATTTACCTCTAAAATCTATCCACACAGATTGTATGGAAATGGCTGAGTGCCAGGCATCCACATGTCAGATTTGTATATAAAGATAAGTCAGGCTCCTTTATGCACCATAACCCCTTTGTGTAGTAGATAGAAACGTATAGATCCTGTGAGCTCAGTGGTCAGCCAGTCTAGCTGAAGTGACAATCTCCAGGTTCAGTGAGAGAGCCTGCCTCAAAGGAATAAGGTGGTAGGTGACAGAGTAGGACAGCCAGTGCACCCTTCTGGCTTCTGCTCGGCACATTCATTGTCTTCTACACACATGCACACACATATTACTTGGACAAACTTTCTACATCATTAATAGTTTTGTATTGTCACTCCTAGTTTCACATCAAATTTTGTTCTGTCCAATATGTGTTTGATACTTGAAAATATTTTATAACAACTTGAAATATAGTGTGATACAGAAATGGCCATCTAATGTTTTATTAAATATGGGAAGTAAATTTTTCTTGCAAAGATATTTCTTAATAAAATGAAAGATGAATGGTCTTTGACATATTCCATGATCCAGAAAAGACTTCATATTAATTCAGTATATCTTTCCACATTTCCTGATGTAAACTGAGCGACATTTTCTATGAATTGTCTGTAAGAGTGGAGCAATCCAGCCACATCAGCACCTTTTCTTTCTTTGATGTCTTTCCAGACAACACAACCCAAAGCATGAGGTATGATCAAAACTAAACAAATTATCTTCCAAATTTGTTTATGGCCAAAATTTGAGAGCTATAACATTTGTAGTCACACTGGAATGGCTGACTTTTGAGAGGTATAAAGGAAGAAAAAAATTATGTCAGCATTTGTCAAATACTCATCACATTATTTTTTGTTGTTGTTGTTAATGGGTAGTTTCTAAACCTTATATTTGTGAGATGCAAAGTCTTTATAATAGTCGTACTTTCTCCTAAGTTTTGCAAACAAATTCTTTAAAAAATATAATTTATTTAATTTTATGTGCATTGGTGTGATGGTGTTAGATCTCCTGGAACTGGAATTACAGACAGCTTTGAGCTGCCATGTAGGTACTGGAAATTGAACCTGAGCCCTCTGGAAGAGCAGCCAGTGCTCTTAACCACTGAGCCATATCTCCAGCCTCTGCAAACAAATTCTTAATGATTTGTATTTCCATGAAGTGCAAATCTATCTTTTGTGAACTGAATTTGTCAATGTGAAATTTTATTTGAGAAAAGCCTTGAGCTTATTTTTTGTCAAGGTCTGGGGTTAATGAATGTTAGCTCACTGAATCTGTTTTAAATGCCTGTTATCTAAGTTAATTGGTATAACGAGTCCTTATTGTTGGCCTAAGAAAAAGTCAAATTTACCTTAGTTACCAAAACCCAATTACATTTTAAAATTTAAGGAAGTAAATAAGTATGTACCCGTGGTAATTACATCACCTTTGCCTCCAATCACAGCTGTGCTGAGATGCACTGATTTTCTGTAGGACTTGAATGCCCACGTTTAATGCTCTGAACGTGTTTCCTCCTTGCAATGTCCTTATTTATTGCACTGTAGAAACGAGGCTTCTGCCTTCGTTGTAGTCACCTGTTTTTGGTGAGTAAGAATGTTTGCGATTTTGAGCATTTAATGCAATTCCAGAAGCCAACCTGAACCCAGGTAAACAGGAACACTTGCTCATGCCCTTTCCCATATAAATCACATTGGACAGAATAGAATTATGTAATGAATTTAAGGAAACTTCTTCTGTTGCAATCTTAACTAAGTTCCTACCAGAACTAATCAGCCAGGCATCATGTTTGTTTTGCTATTAAACAGACTTAAATCAACAGAGAATGATTTTTGATGGCCATAAACTCATTAGTCTTTCAGGCTTGTCTTTCATCAGCCTGTTTTATCCATAAGATGTTGAAAAATATCTTTTAATATTTCACACATTCAATAAACAAACTGCTTATGTTTAAGTAGGAAACTTATTATATCCAAGGGCTTGGCATCTCACATATTTGAGGCTATTATGTAACCAGGCAGTAACTTATGCATTAATGAGTGGTAGCTTAATTTTTTAGTAAGCATTGCTAATTTGCATGATCTTTTTTATGTACTTAGGAACATAAGAACATAGCTATGATGTGCACAGCTGGCTGGCTAGCTGAATAGATAGACAGGTGGATGAATGGATAAATGGGTGGGTAGATGGATATATAGATAGATGGATGGGTGACTCACAGATGACAGATTCTAGGCAAAAACTTCATAGAAAATATACAAAGCACTTTAAAAAATTAAATCCTGCAAATATATATAGCAATATATCTGTTTGTGGAATCAGAGGCCACACTCTTGGACAGGTAGATTTGGTACCATTGTTTCAGTTAGGTTTTGTTTTAGAACAAATTAAGTTGTTTGTAAAGTTTAGTTGGAAAAATTAACAAACAAGAAGATCTAAGAAAACCTGAAAGCCAGAGAAATTGAAAGCCTTACTGATTTTTCAAGTATATTTTGAAGCCTTAAAGAGAATTATAGCAGCCAGTACAGTGAAGCAGTAGGAAAACTTCAAGCCAGTTGTACAGAAAATATGGAGTACAGTACAGACAGCCCTCAATGGCAAGGGCAGTGAACATGAATGAGTAGGGCCTAGAATGACCATGAAGAAAAGTAAAAACTGTGCATGTTTCACAGAATACACCAGAACAAATCTCAAGATCAGAAATCAACATGTACATATTGAAGCCAGGCATTGCAGGCAGAAAACATGTGTGAACAATTTTCTGACTGTGCTCAAACTCAACATGTGCTAATGAGAATAATAAATTTACTGTGGAGGTAAAAACTTGAATGACGGCATAAAGAATAAAGACATAAGAAAGCAATCCAAGAGAAAGATGAGGTGGAGAAAGAGCAAATATGAAAGTGAGGGTAGTATAAAGACTATAAAACTCCAAATATTACATGGGAGAGAGCTTTTAGAAATAGAGAAGGCAGATTTAAGTTGATACATAGATGAGAATACACAGATGATGCAGAGAGAAAACCAGTGTACATGGTATGTAAATTATTGAAAATAGTTGAAACATCGTCATGAGAAATACTAATTACTCTTACAGTGAATTCTCATTTATTACATATTAGATGACAACATTTCAGAAATTTGCCCATCACCTCTGCTGGCTAATCTGTGGGGAGTCTTCAGTGTGTTACTGAGCAGAATGTTAAATGTTATAGCATTTTAATGGAGAATTTTTGTGATATATAGCCAAACTATATTTATTATTCTTTGCATCAGAAATCCTACAAATAGAAATCTATCTATCATAAAAGCTCCTTTACCAGAGTCTGTGATGATGTCGGAGATAATTTCTTGCAGCATTATTTTGTAATAGCAAGAGCTGAATAACACTCAGCGGCCCTTCAGTGGGAGACTGAAAGATTAAATAACCATGATTAGTATGATTGACTACTGCAGAATTGTGAAGGGAAAGAAAAGATGATTGCCTACTGATGTGGTATTCTCTGGAATATATTTTTTTCCATTAGAAAAATAATGGTAATTAGTTTTCATGTAAAACAAAGTCTGCAAATGAAGCTTTGATATGCTACATCAGCCATTGACTTTGAAAATAATTCAGGCCCTAGCACAGGATGGCACGTAATGAAATGGTAACTGTCACTGCAGGTGACCTTGGCTGCTACCCCAGCCCTGCCTGGCCTCTGTGGTTAGCTGAGTTGTGTGATCTCTGTTAATCTTCCTTTCACAGGCACAGAAACATCTTGCTTCCAGAGGTGGTTGATTGATCAAATCTGTTGAACATGTCGAATCCCTTTGAGTGTGTGTTGATCTCCCCTTGGCAAGTATATAGGTGACATAGCATTTCTTAAGAAAACTGTGCTACTATTTCTTGTCACTTTGCTATCGTCCTCTAGCCTGCAAATATACCCTAACATGACCAGAGGGCAGGATCCAACTGCATTAGCGGTTGGGGTCCTGGGAGCCCTCGTGTCTTTGTATGTTCTCTGTTTTGAAGGACTAAAGGCAGCTGTTCCTCCTCCTAGTTGTACTATATAGACTTAGAGACTTCCAGCATATAGATCCAGTGATAAGCCTCAACCACTCCATCTCTTGATTTCTTCTATTTCAAGGCCCTGTATGGGGCCTTGCTTTACAAGCTGTGTGGTGAGGGCTTTGCGACTCTTTGAATGCTCTTCTGCCACTGGGCTGCTCTGAGCCTTTATATAACTTTTCCAGCTCTGGGCAGTAGAATCTCTTTGAGGAGCTGGAAAATGCTTGGAGGTGAGTGTGTATGTGTGTATGTTTTGGGAGTAATGTCTGTCTCTGTGTGAGCCAGGACAAGCGTCTGCCTCAAGATGAGGAGTTGAGCTTTAGACTCCAGACCAGCTGGGGAGCCTGTCTATCTTGACTTCCTCATCTATAAAATAGTATCCTCTACGAGAGCTCAGTCTAAGGATAGCTTTGCATGGCCCATGCATGAGGAAGCCTGAAATGGTGAACACAGTTGAGTGCAACCCTATCAGAGAGGTTGCAGATATTGTTTGCCGTTTTCTTGAGAGGTTTTAAGTAGTTTATCATATCTATGAAAGAAACAAACAGCAAAAAGTAGTATCAACATAGATGGTCCACATAACCCACTTCTCAGGCAATTTCAGTTTCTGAAGACTAGTTTACCTTATTATAAGATTTAGCTTCTGTGTTACTTGTATCATATTAAATATACTTAGTACCTTTCTAATATCTTAAAATGCTTTTTTGTGAAATCCCACAGTTTCCAGGAAGCTCCTCTTTCTATGCCCACAGAGGGGAATGTGGTTTAGAGGACTTGTCATTAGCAAAGTGACCCTGAGCAAGACAAACCTTGTCTGGAATCAACCATGGGAGATAATCTATCATTAATAGGCCCCACCATTTGATTTAAAACAATTTCTAATAATGCACCAATCTAAAATTCATTAACCATACCCTTGCTTGCTACTCTGAAGTCGAAGGCTTTTGATGATTGAGCTAAAGAATCAGTGATTATAACATAAATAAATAAAATTAAAACTAGAGGCAGTTTATTCACTTGTCCTGTTCAGTTCATAGGGAAAACTAATACCATGGCTTTGGCTCCCCTGTTCGGGAGGAGCCTCTTGCTGTATTGTGCAATGAGTTCCATATTCAAAGATGCCTGGAGTTTCTGCCCATAAGCCCTGGTTTTGTTGGTGCCAGCCATTTAGGACTCCAGAAAATAGCAAAGAAGTCCGTGAACACAAGGACAACTCAGGAACGGTTAATAGAAATACCATCTTAAGGAAAATCTGTTCTATTTCCCATGCATTCCAGCCTGTCTTCCTTCCCAGCTGGCACTGGTCTCTGGGGGAAAACAATGAACTCCCCGAGGCTGCCAGAAGCATGTGTGTGGTGCTGGCTCCACCACAGGGTGTCAGTGTTCCCACAAGCACAGGAATCAGACATACCCTAGCCAGAGAAAGTTCAAGAAGGCTGTTTCTGGAACATTCACAAATTGCTAATAAGAAAATATACCCTGAGGGCTAAGCCATGTCCTTGTAGGGTAGAACTAACTTTTCTTAGAAATCAATTTTGTATAGTCTGTATCTTTATATTATATATTCAAAAGTATAAAATAAATAGCAGATGGCAATTTAAAATATATTTTTATTTATTCTTTGAGAATTTCATGCATGTGTACAGTATATTTTGATCATATCCACCCCAGTGCCCTACTCTAACTCCTCCAAGATCACGACACCACATCTCTCTGAACTTAGTGCCCCACCCCAGTCTTTTTACCCACAATTAGCAATACTAGTATTTGTACGAGGAGACTGGGAATCATATAAAATGCTTCTAGTCTTTCAGGTTTCTTGCCAAGTTTAGCATTGCTCAGTGGCAGAGCCACTCTGTCACACAGAGAGAGCAACAGGTTTTCTCTCTTTCCATCTCCCACCTCATATGCTTAAAATTTTGTTTAATTATCTTCATAGTGATAAGGCTGGGTATATTTCCATAAAAGGAAGCTGGGAGTCCAAAAGAGTGGAAAGCCCTTGCCTAGCTCACCAGACCCTGTGTTCCATCTGCAGTTCAGGGAGGAAAGTGACTCTAGGTTGTGTCCTGGCAGTTGGATTCTGATGTAAGCGTTTACAGTTCTCTGACCTTATAGTGCTGTCTTTCCCTGTGTTGGGTGGATTCAAAACCACCACTACCCAGAGAATCATTTTTGTTCTTCAGGAGAACAAAATGATGCTGAGTGAGTGGAAGCAGGCTCTTTGTCATTTCTTGATAAACTCATATATCAAGCTCTCGTTTGTTACTGTTTCACCACTGTCTCCAAAACTGTTTTCATTTGGAAGATTTTTTGTTGTTGTGCTTTGTTTTGTTCTGTTTGTAATGAAGCTAACAGAAGAATTAGTGAATCAATGTGTCTGGGAATTTATGGCTTTTACAAGACTATGTTATTGCATTGATTTCAGAAGGGCATGCTTCTGCCAGAAACAAGTCCAATTCCTTGTGAAGCTACTCAGTTTGCATTTCTTTTCCCATGGCTCAGTTGTGAAATTCCTATACATTAGAGGTATGCAGCTGAGAGAAGTTATCAAGTATTTTTTCCTCTGTGCACTTTTGAAAAATGGTAATTAAAATGTTTACATTAGGCTGATGAGATGAGTCAGCATGTATAGGCACTTGTTGCCAAGTCTGATGACCTGAGTTTGATTTCTGGGACCTACATGGTAGAAGAAGAGAAGTGACTGCTACAAGTTGTCCTCTATCTGACCTCCACATATGTGCCCCCTCATGAAATAAATAAATAAATGGAAAATTTATATTAGAAATAAAATAATCATATTATGGCCCTCCTAGGACCAATGTGGAAGCTGCCAGACATTTATATTTAAAGCTTCAGTGACGTTTTCTCCCAAAATATTTGCAATGAGGGTTCAAATTAGTGCCCCTTTTCCAAAATACTTGGCATAAGAAGTATCTACAGTATTTGTGTTTGGTTTTCCAGCTGATAGGCCTTAATTCAAAAGTTCAAAATCTGAAAGGCTTCACAGTGGGAAACATAAGCATCATGTCAGCACCCAAAACATTTGGAATGTCAGCTTGTTAGATTCATAATTGTCCAATTAGAGATGCTGTGTTCATCGGTATCTGTTACTGGAGCAAAATATCTTTTTTTGAGGTTATTTTTATTTTTAAATTATTATAATTTATTCACTTTGCAGCCCAGCTGTATCCCCCTCCCTCCATGGCTCAGTGGGCAAAGTATTTGCCATGCAAGTAGGACAAACTGGGTTCAGACTTGCCAGCACATACATTAAAGAAAAATGTGTGGCAATGTGTGACTGTAATCCCAGTGGTGGGAGGCAGAAACAGGAGGATCCCAGGGACTCAGAGATCCCCGAGTTCAATGAGAGTCTAGATCTAAAAATAGGATGGAAAGCCATAGAGGAAAACACCTGCCATCTCCCTGTAGTCTCTGCATGCAAACTCACACTAAGGCAGTCTGTGATGTAGCTTAAGGATAAATTGCCAGCCTGTCCTATTATATATATGATCTTGGGTTCTACCTTTATAATCTCTGTCTATTTCTCTCTCTCTCTAATACTGACCATTTTGGGCCAGCTTTAAAGCAAGTTTTATTAAATATTAAATACTGACCAAAAGATGGGCTTTGATTAGTACCATTACCTGGAATTTCTCAGCTGAGAAGGGCCCCAAGCCACGTGTTGCAGGGGTTTAAAGGGACAAACCCATAGGCCACCATACTTTCCCGTGAGGTTTTGTTATTTTCCAAGAACAATTCCCAGGATTTCAGGAAGTTATCTGGTCCCTGGGCAGATGGGGCTTATAGGTTAATTGTGGGTCTCTCTCTCTTCATCTCCCTCTCCCTCCCCTCTCCTACCCCCTTTCTCTGTTCCTCTCTCCCTCCCTCCCTCTCTCCTCCTCCCTCCCTTTCTCCCTCTCCTTCTCTCTTTCTCCCTCTTCTTCTCCCCATTCTACCTTTCCCCCCTTTCCCTGCCTTCCTCCCTCCCTACTTAAAAATTAGAAATGTTTATCTTATGTTACATTTTGAAGGTTTTAATTTATACATGATTAACCTGTTGCTTTTGGGTTTGTATTAGAGGAGGCTACTCATCTCTTGGCTGCCAGGAACCTAAGAAAAAAAGAGAATGAGATTCAAATATTCCTATCAAGGCTATTTCCTTGGTGTTCTAAATCCTTTTCACTAGGCTCCACCTTTTAAAGTTTCTACCAGCGTCTAAATCATAGGCTTTTAGAGGACACTCCACACTCAACAATTGCAGGTACTTAGCTTGTGGTATATAACAGGTCTTGAAAAGTTGATTGACCATAGTTAGCTCTGAGTGAAAAAAGGAAAGTATGGATTTTTAGTTTCTACTGAAAACATAATATTTGTAGGGATGTTGGGGGTAGAAAATGTCCCTTTTAAACACCAATTTCTTCTTTGTTCCCTGAAGAGATAATCTGCTATTTCTCACATCCTTGGTTCTCTCAGCCTTTTCTCTATTCTTTAACAGATGAATATAAAGCTAGACTCTCAATATGGCTACATGTTGATTGGTTTAAGTTGCTTCAGATACCAGGGAGAGGTGATTTGCAGTTCACTGGACCCATGATCATTTTTCATCCAGGAAATGGTAGTTCTGTGTTGTCTGTGACTAAACAGAAACCTAGGATGCTCTTTACCTCCCTTGTCTACTGTTCCACCTTGACCCGTCAACAGAACATCTGCTATGTTCAAGGAGCACACAGAACCTCATGTTATCACACAGCCCTGTTGCCGTCATCTTACCAGGGCTGATTCTCCCACCTCCCAGCCCAGTCAGTTAAGCTTCCTTCTAACCTTGAGGTTTGTGGACCTGTTACAGCCCCTCAACAGCTAGGGAGATGCTGTTTGCAGCCCTCTTGGTTTGGGAGATCTGGCCTGGGCAGGGTGCATCTTCTTGGAGAGTCCTCACTTCTCCAACCTCACTTCTTTCTATGATGCTCCTTCAAACTTCCTGTATACATTTGCATGTGCCTTGATCTAGATATGTGGGAAGACAGGCTTCCTACACTATGGCTTTTCCCTGAATATATCCTTTCAAAGAATTGTAGAAACTTTGTTCTGCTCATGGCTCATTACTTACCCTATTTCAGACCTCTTGCTATCTTGTTCTAACCCTCTGGATTTATTTTCATTTTGTACCCTGAGAATGTCAAATAGTGGGCACATGGCCAGCTGTGCTGTGCACAGACATTCTTATGATCTCATGTGTTTTTTTTTTTCTACAATGAGTTATTTCTTCCTGAAGATGTCTGATGTTGGCTGTTCTGCCTGCCAGCTCTCTTGTCTACTTTCTCCCTGAGCTTAGCAAGCAAGGTAGATCAGGTAGGACACCTGTAGGTTCCCTGGCAGCATCTACCCTCTGCTTTTTTTTTTTCAGTCCTTCAGTGAGTTCATCCCTAGAGTTTAGGTCCTTGAACCAGATATCCTGTGACATATGTCTTCACACTTGCAGAATCTTTCAAAGCCTCCAGAATTTTCTGCTTCTTCATTTACATTACATTTTCTTCCCTATTGGCCACTCTTTGCTGTGACTTCCAGGTTAATCATATTTTATTGATTTTTTTTTTCCCATCTTAAGTGAGTCCCATGTTGGCCTTGTCTACTGCTATGACCAGTGGTTACAGGCTGTGGACTCATGACTGAGGAGACTCAGAGGTCTTTAGTATACTACTCCAGTGCTTAGGCCTCCACTCTGCAAACGGCACCTGAGGGTCCTTTTGCACTTTAGAAATGCCCCAATTCATACTAAACTGCTGAGGACAAACAAAACCACCCAACCGTCGCCCACACCACCAAGTCTTATTGTATCCTTTCTTGTTAATATCTGAGAATCACAGGAAATACAAATGGTGTTGCCTCTCTGAGCCCAATACACCTCATGCTTATGCCTCCCTGAGATAATGACTTTTCTGAAGCTTCATTTCCCCCACCTAGGGTAAGGATGCTCTTGAAACACTTATTCTGTAACAAGTGTTTACAAAAACTACACAGTATCTTTGTAGAGTTTAACAAGTGAGATCTCCTTTTCTGACAAATGAAAATTATATAGCTTTATCTGTACAATATGATAGCCTTGTACAAGTAGACCTTGTGATATAAGCCGAATCAAGGTAACGACTCTGTTACATAACAGGTTTTTTATTGTTAAAGCTTTTAAATTTTCTGTCAACACTTTTCAAGAATATAGAACATTGTTAAGTATAATCACTGTGGTGTATAATAATCAGCTCTTCTGAAGTGATGATTTGTTTTCTAATATCTGGTCTTGATTCATGGAATAAGAACAATTACTTTTGATAGGGGAAAAGATGAGGGAGGGAGGATGGAAAAGAACCTGAAGGAAATAATAAAGAAATAGTGAAAAAAGAGGAAGCACAGCCAGCCTCCCCTGCAGTCACTAACCACACAGGCATGGCTTCCTGAACCCTCCTGTCCATGGTCTCTGCCCAGAGCACTCACCAGCACACTGACTGAACCTGTGCCCGTGCTGCAGGCTTGGGGACATGGTACCCAGATAAAACCCATCCACTCCCTCATGTGGAGTGGTTACTCCCAGTGAGACAGGAGTCAAGTCTGAACACATAGGATCAAGCCTTCCTTAAATTCCCACTGTGACTCTTTCTGAGGGAGCTACAGCTTGAGGGGACATCTGGGCTTCCAGCACAAGTGTAGAAGAGTTTAAAGAAAGGGAGGACAAAAGGCTAAGAAGTAACGTTTCCGGTTCATTAGCCGTGCTATTTTGTGATTTGGAAGCCCGCCTCTGTGTACTCAGCTTTGGCCATGGTGAACATGTGTGTGCACATGTGCTAACATGCACCTAGGATATAAACATGTGTGTAAATGGTAGTGTTCATGGCTACCATTGGAAACATGCATCCAGAGATGGGCTGAATGTATGACCTATCTTTGCTCCATTCTTGACCTCTGCTGTGTGGTGAGAAAGATCAAAGAATTATTTTCGTGTCACAGTCAGGATGACTCCCCAGTAGTTGGGCTAAGAGTGCTTTCAGCGGTGGGTGAAGCTGTATACCTATAATTAGACAGCACAACTCCTTTGAAGAATGGCCTCCTATAAAGCTGGACCCTTGTGTGTAATGGTTCCTGCCATGGCCCGCCTGGAGCTAGGTGTCTCCTTTTGGCGATGACTAGGCTGAGAATTCAGAAAGGATATTTCCCCAGGGAAGACATTGAGCTGCATGCGGAGATAATTTGGTACATGTGGACAATGACTATTTCATGGATACTATGGACAGATTTTTTTTGAAAGGAAGAAAAATCATGAAAAGGGGTAAGAAATTGTTTATCTTCCTAGCTTGAAAATAATATTTACTTATTTTTATTATCTATGTAGTCCAGCTTTTTAATCTGTTTTAAGTAAAAATATATTTAATCGCAATTCCTAAATTACTGTATTGTATTTGATATTTGTTTTCTTTTACCATATTGGATTTCTTAGATACACTAGAAGCACTTTGCGTGTGTGCCTTTATGTTTGAATGTGTGTATGTGTCTGTGTATGTGTCTTTGTATGTGTGTATGTATGTGTGTTTGTGTTTGTGTGTGCAAGTTGTGAGGCTTTTCTATTCTCACTCTTCATTTAATGTGATGTGAATCCTCGTGGTCATGTGGAAGTATGAATGCTGGCAATTTTCTGATTGATATAGGCTGTCTTCCATAGAAATCTTTAAAATTGGACCCAGAATAGATGCCTTGGGTAAAATCTAAACAAGTCAAATAGCTGACTCAAACATTTCTAGGAATGCAATGGTTTGCTTATGTTCCATTAAATCAAATATTGAGTCTATTTAGTGTGTACTACTCCTTAGATATCTTCCTCTGAGTACTTTAATATTAATTTTAGGTGAGGAAGGGAGTTTGGAGTATAAACACAAAAAGCCATTCAGTCCTATAAACTATGAATACAGCCACTGTCACTACTATTAAAATCTGATCTTCTCTGTACCATATATCTAATGACACTGCCAAAATGAATTCTGATTTCCTTTTTGCAGTTGTCAGTGTGAGCCTGAGTATGCCAAATTCTACCTCTGCTTTTTGTTTTTTAAGTTATCTTCTGACTTCAGCAAACAATTTGCAGCTTGCTTTATATTTTAACATTGGAGTCATTTTGTAGAACATAATTAAATGATTTTAATTATAAAGAGCAAGCACCATTATTATTATTTTCTTATTACTATCACAGTTATTAATCTAGATTGCATCAAACAGTACAATATCTAGAAACTACAGTAGAGACATTAATTACATATAAAAACATGTTCAAAGTATAGCCAACGAGAATTGACTTCTGGCCTAATTTGTTAGTATTTATATCCTATACTAAAGCAGATCAAAGTGCTTCAGCAAAGCTATGATGCACACAGGGAAAACTGTCACGGTTGGGCAGCAGGCTTTAAGGCAGAGATCTGGAATGTGGCGCCCTCTTTGGAAGGATAGAGCAGTATACTCTCTTATTACCTTGTGTCCAGAGAAAACTGCCAGTTCCTCTCCAGGATCTGCCATCTCCACCCATAGGGGTTGAGATCAGGATGACTAGACACAAGTACCAGTGAGCCAGACCCAGATGACACTTACAACCCCAGCCTCACTGCATTGTTGAGAACCTGACTCTCAAGAGGAGGATATCCCATGTCCTGCAGAGAATTTATATGGCAGAAGTATAGGATGGGAAAGCTGCATTTTCATATCCTCTCCCCATCTACTGTCTCCTTTAAAGTAATCACCTCTCTCACTGAACAGTGTAATGACAACTGTGTTACCTTCTTTCTATGGCTCTCAAGTGCCTCTTCTTCATGGCCTTGCTTGCTAGCTACCTATGAGGTCTGTTCTATTCTGGCTCACAGTTGCTGGTCTGTTCTCATCTTCTCAGATCCAGTGATTAATCTCAACAAACTTCTGCTTAGGGAAGTATCTTAAAACCATGCCATCACTCAGGATGATCTTCTCCAGTTCCCACCATTTACCTGCAAATTTCATGATTTCCTTGTTTTTATCACTGAGTAATATTCCGTTATGTAGATGTACCACAATTTCTGTATCCATTCCTCAACTGAGGGGCATCTGGGCTGTTTTCAGCTTCCGGCTATTACAAATAAAGTTGCTTTGAACATGGTTGTGCATATGTCCTTATTGTGAACTTGAGCCTCTTTTGAATATATGCCTAGGAGTGGTATAGGTGGATCTTGAGGAAACGCTATTCCTAATTGTCTGAAAAAGCGCCAAATTGATTTCCAAAGTGTTTGTATAAGTTTACATTCCCACCAGCAGTGGAGGAGGGTTCCCTTTCTCCACAACCTCTCCAGCATGTGTTGTCACTTGAGTTTTTTATCTTAGCCATTTTGATGGGGGTAAGGTGAAATCTCAGGGTCGTTTTGATTTGCAGTTCCCTGATGACTAAGGACGTTGAACATTTCTTTAAGTGTTTCTCTGCCATATTCCTCTATTGAGAATTCTCTGTTTAGCTCTGTACCCCTTAATTGGATTATTGATTTGTTGCTGTTTAACTTCTTGAGTTCTGTATATATACTGGATATTAGCCCTCTGTCAGATAGAGGGTTGGTGAAGATTCTTTCCCAATCTATAGGTAGTCTTTTGTTTTGATGACAGTATCCTTTGCTATACTCACTCATAAGTGGATACTAGACACATAATATAGGATAAACAAACTAAAATCTGTACACCTAAGGAAGATAATAAGGAAGGAGGACTCTGGCTAAGATGTTCAGTTCCCATTTAGAAAGGCAAAGAGGATGGACATCGGAGGAGGGAGAAAACAGGGAACAGGACAGGAGCCTACCACAGAGTGCCTCTGAAAGACTCTACCCTGCAGGGTGTCGAGGCAGATATTGAGACTCATAGCCAAGCTTTGGGCAGAGGACAGGGAATCTTATGAAAGAAGTGGAGATAGTAAGACCTGGAGAGGACAGGAGCTCTACAAAGACAACAACAGATCCTAAAATTCTGGGCACAGGGGTCTTTTCTGAAACTGATACTCCAGCCAAGGACCACTCAAGGAGATGGCCTGGAACGCCTGCACAGAGGTAGCCTATGGCAGTTCAGTATCCAAGTGGCCTCCATAGTAAAGGAGACAGGGACTGTCTCTGACATGAACTGATTGGCCTGCTCTTTGATCACCTCCTCCTGAGGGGGGAGCAGCCTTACCAGGCCACAGAAGAAGACAATGCAGCCACTCCTGATGAGACCTGATAGACTAGGGTCAGAGGAAAGGGAAGGAGGACCTCCCCTTATCAGTGGACTGGGAGAGGGACACAGGTGGGGAAGAGGGAGGGTGGGAGGTACAGGGGGATACAAAGTGAATAAACTGTAATTAATAAAAACAAAAATAATTAAATAAAGAACATGCCATAGTCTTCTTCAGGTTTTCATTTCTAGAATAACATCCATGGCATTTACACAACCTCTCACACTGGCCACCATAGTAAAGAAAGATAGGCTGCTATAGCAAGTCAGTTTCTGAAATCCAGAGGCTAAGATCAGACACTCTCACAGTGCTAGAAGTGCTGTGGTAGTTAGACATGGAGAAAGCAGCCTTTTCACACAACACAGTTCCAGGTTGACTCTGGTTGGGGACTCTGGTTGGGGACAGTGGTTGGGTGTTTCTCTAGAGAAGAAAGGCATGGAAGTACAAAGACTTTAAGAACATGTGTTTATAGGTTCAAAAGGAGCCTGGGAAATAATCACTTTTTGCTTAGCACAGATGTTGGAATAAAATAGAGAGAAGTTGAGTGCACAGCTGGCCAAACTGCCATTACTGTTTGTGAATGAAAACTGCCAAAGCCTCCTTTCTCTGTCTGCCCTCTGTTGACCATCACCTCCCTTTCCTGGTGACAGCAAAGTGGAAGACTGAAAGAAATAGTTTGAGTTCAGCAGCTACTTTGCTATTTTACTTTGTAGAACAATAAAAACTTGCTTATATCGTTTTAAGTAATTGAGCATGCTGTAAAAAAAAAAAAACAGCAACAACCAAGACATATTCAACAACACTTTAAATAGCACCACATAGTTCCAGGCAGCATCTCAGTAATGAGTTATTATTATTCAGGTAAGTTAGGATGAGGTAATGTTTACATATATTTTAGTCTCAGAGTATAGATGATTCCTTCTGATTTTTATGTCATTCTGGCTTATGCAAAAATTATATGCTGAGAATCTTGTTAATGATAAGAATTAATTGCTAGCAAAAAAGCAAATTCAACAATAATTTATTCAGAAGCACAGTAATATAACCTCAAATGAAAGACCAAATTTTATTTATCTTCTTGGTGTCTCACTAAAAATGGTCCACATCTGTTAAGACTCCTTACATTCCAGGTCCCACAGAGGAGAACAAAAGTGGAATCCATGGTCAACTCTATGAGTGTGTAAATTTAATATTATGAGCACTAAAATACAGTTATTCCCTAAGGGTTTTAACATATATAAAAAGAGCCCCAATGAATGAGGGCTCTGACCTGTGTTCTGTTTGTTTCTGCTCATCTATTCTGAGGAGTCCTGTAGTCCAGCCATAGCTGAAGGTCTCAGCTGGAAAACACTGGTGGGTTAGCCAGAATATTTCCTTTTGGGCCAGAGAAACAGAAATTCCCCTCAGCTCATTCCCATGCTCTGTTCCTCTAAGGCTGCTAGGTCCATCCTGCAGCCATATTCCAAGGAGGGAGAAGATGCTGCCTCCAAGCTGATCAGTGCTTCCATTAGCTTATGTTTAAAGCTGCTTTCAATTTCAGAATATTTTTGTCCTCTGCCAGCTTCTCCTTAGCAACAGAAAGCAGTACTCAGGAATCCAAAGACCAGTAAGAATGTTTAAAGCAGTGATTTGACAGCATGAAATGCCTGAGAAGTCTTGAAAATATGATTTAACAGCTTATTTTCTCTTGATTTTGGACTGGCAAATGTGCTAAAAGATGTTGGAGAGAAATGGTTTCTATACAGAATCAGTGGCTTCTGCAGGGATAAATGCTGGAGCATCTGGCAGGAGCTTTTCATGAGGACAGAGGAGATGGTGGAAGGTGAACCATGCCACTGACTGCATTTGATTGGTATCAATACCAGGGTCATCTGAAAGGTGGCAGTCAGAGCAGCTGTTACACAGCCGTGAATATGGACACCTTTCTATTGTGCCATGGAAACTGGGTTTTGTTTGGCTTACAGTTGAAATGGCCCCTTCTTCTGAAATTCCTTCCTGAACCAGAGCATCAGCAGCCACCTTAGAGCACTGCAATATCTACACTGTCTCCCTATGCCTTGCCAGTCCCTCCTGGAATGTTGATGCTGCAAGGGCAGCCTTACCATTTCAGATATTAGCAGTTTCCTCAAACACTAGCTAAACCTTTATGGCAAGGTTGCAAAGTATGTAAATTAAATAGTAATTTTTTTTTTGAGTCAGAGTATATTTTCCTCAGATGATAAGTGAGCTAGGCATGGCTATAAGGCCATATCAGATCAGTGAAGAAATACATGCTGATGGATCTGAATTGAAGAATGGACACAGGCCCCTGGAGGTGCTGGTCTTGGTGTGCAGGTGGGAAGATAGCCATGCTGTGTACCCCATGTGTCTTGCTGTGAGTTCTCTGTCTTGGCTACAGCGAAACCGATTAGCACACTTTCTGGTTTTGAAGAAATGACATTTTGAAGAAATGCTCATGTCTTCATCAAGGATGCTTGGACTGTGCCCCTATAATTTTACAAGTATGACTGGTTTTCATTTTATAATAAAGCCTGGTAATGTATGCTTGGAGAAATAATAGAACTTACTAGATATTATTGCAGATAAGCTATTATTGACCTTAAATTTCTTAGTATATTTCTTATGAAATATACTATATACACACTGTCTTATTAGCAAGGTTTAAATCTAACTTCTTTAAATTATTTCACTTATTTTTTGAGATTATAATGTAATTATATCATTTCTCCCTCCCCTTTCCTCCCTTTGAAGTCTCCAACATACTCTGCGCTACTCTCTCTCCAATTCATGATTCTTCATTAATTGTTGTTACATACATACATACACACATACACACATACATACATTTGTAAATAAGTAAGTTTTACATGCTCAGTCTGCATAATGTTGTTTGCACATATGTCTCAGGGCTGATCATTTAGTGTTGGATAACCAATTGGTGTGTTCTTCCCTGAAGAAGGCTCTTTCTCCCATTCCTTAGTTGCCTGTAGTTCTTTGACTGTAAGTATAAGTATACTAAGCAGCTTGGATGGTCTTGGTGTCCATAGTTTCTGGCTACATCTGACTACTGGCAAGTAAAACTGGGGTTTATTCGCCTCTTAAATTTGGAGATAATTACAGTCAACTTGCAAAATATTTCTGCTATACTAGTCATTGAATGAACAAATTTCCTTCTGTAGTTTGCTTCTTATACTTCCTCTAGTCACTGGAACCCTCAGGTCCTGTGTTCTTAAGGTTTTCCAAGAACAAATTGGAGGTCACTTATAGAGGAAAGGATAGACAGGAATCCTAAGATGGGTTGCTTACAGCTTCAGATGGTTAGTTATGACCATCATGGCAGGGAATGTGGCAACAAGCAAGCAGACATGGAGTAATAGCTGAGAGCTTACATGTAGAGACAACAACCACAAGACAGAGAAACAGCATGGGTTTTGAAACCTCAAAGCCCACCTAGTGACATATCTCCTCCAAGGCTATGCCTGCTCCCACCTTCCTAATACTTCCCAAATGGTTCCACCAACTAGTAACCAAGAATTGCAATATATTAGCATATGGGGAGCCTTTTTTAAACCAACAAAGTTTTAGTAATTAAGGTCAAGGAAACTTGAGACTAAATTTCTTTTTCAGGAAGTTGAATAGTAAAATTTATGACTGACCAAAGTAACTAGGTGGTTGCTTACTCTTATAGGTGTCTTTTGTGTGTTTCTTTTCTTTATTTAAAACAGTTATGTGGGGTAAGGTCTTCCTATATAGCTCAGGCTGGTCTCAAGCTCACTGTCCATCTGCTTCACCTACCTCAGTGTCTGGAATTATAGATACCTGCTTCCGTGTTCAGCTGTATGTATATTTTACATATGGGGAATGAGTTGGACATATGAAACCTTATCCACAAGTTTAAATGTGAAAGCAGAATTTACCAGAGGCTCAAGCAGCATCCATTCATTCCAAGAGATATAAGTTCAGAAATCTTTCAGGCTCTAGGAAATATGAGTGCTGAGGACACCACCGTGACTCAGTCAAGGGAGAGTCACTGTGTTCACAGAGCCTACATAAATGGAAGAGAAAGATAGACAAGGTATCACATAATATTAAAATATTTTGCATGCTCACTGTGTGCCAGGAACTCTTTCCTACTCTTTTACATGTAGTAACTCATGTAGTCACAATGATAGTTCTGTTGTGTGGGAGCTATTCACTTCAGTTTTGAAAGAGAGAAATTGTTGCATACACAAATTAAAACTTGCCCAAAGTGGGCAAGTTCGGTGGCAGCTAGTGAGTAGCAAAGCCAGAAATCAATCTCAGACAATATCTCCCAAGTCTATGGCTTTGTCTTTCTCTGCATTGACTTTATATGGAACACATCCAGGATGACTTAAACTCTAGATAAAGATCGATGTGAGGGATGATACAGCCTGGGTAAGACTGCCTCTTGTTTTTACTGTGACATTAGATTTCTTTACTTCTATTTCTATTGAAAAAAAAAGACTTGGGCAACAGATGACTGAAAGAAAATGCTTTTGTTATTAAGGTCATTTCTTCTTTTTTTCTTTTTTGACATTTTTTTATTATTATCATTTATTATAATTTATTCAATTTGTATCTCAGCTGTGGTCCCTTCCCTTGTCTCCTCCCAACCCCACCCTCCTTCCCTCTTCTCCCCTATACCCCTCCACTAGTCCACTGATAGGGGAGGTCCTCTGACCCTTTTATCTGATCCTAGCCTACCAGGTCTCATCAGGACTGGCTGCATTGTCTTCCTCTGTGGTCTGGCAAGGCTGCATCCCCAGGGGTAGGTGATCAGAGAGCCTGTCACTGAGTTCATGCCAGAGAAAGCCCCTGCTCTTCTTACTAGGAACGCCACCTGGAGACTGAGTCTATGGACTACATCTGAGCCCGGGTTTTAGGTCCTCTCCGTTTCATTTTCCTTGGTTGGGGTATCATTCTTATCAGGGGCCCCAGGGCTCAGTTTTTTTGGCTCTGTTGGTCTCATTTTGGAGCTCCTGTCCTCTCCAGGTCTTTCTATATCCCTCTTCTTTCATAAGATTCCCTGCACTCTGCCCAAAGTTTGGCTATGAATCTCAGCCTCTGCTTTGATACCTCAATCAGAGTGTTTCAGAGGTCCTCTGTGGTAGACTCCTGTCTTGTTCCCTGTCTTCTCCTGCTTCCGATGTCTATCATGTTTGTCTTTCAGAATGAGGATTGAGCATCTTCCCTAGGGCCTTCCTTTTTGTTGAACTTCTTTAGGAGTATAGATTTTAGTATGTTTATCATATTGTTTGGCTAATATCCACTTATGAATGAGCATATACCAAGTGGGTCTTTCTGCTTCTGGTTACCTCACTCAAGATTATCTTTTCTAGTTCCTACCATTTGCCTGCAAATTTCATAATTTCCTTATTTTTAATAGCTGAGTAGTATTCCACTGTGTAAATGTACCACAATTTCTGTATCCATTCCTCAACTGAGGGACATCTAGGTTGTTTCCAGCTTCAGGCTATTATGAATAGAGCTGCTATGAACATGGTTGAGCAAATGTCCTTGTTGTATACTTGAGCCTATTTTGGATATACGCCTAGGAGTGCTATAGCTGGATCTTGAGGTAGCACTATTCCTAGTTTTCTGAGAAAGTGCCAGATTGATTTACAAAGTGGTTGTACAACTTTACATTTCCACCAGCAATGGAGTAGGGTTCCCCTTTCTCCACATCCTTTCCAGCATGTGTTGTCACTTGAGTTTTTGATCTTAGCCATTCTGATTGGTGTAAGGTAAAATCTCAGGGTCATTTTGATTTATATCTCCTTGATGACTGAGGACCTATGGATACTTTATTTTTGACAAAGATGCCAAAACAATGGGGGGAAAAGATAGCATATTTGATAAATGGTACTGGTATAACTGGATGTCTACATGTAGAAAAATGCAAATAGATCCATATTTATCACCCTGCAAAACTAAAGTCCAAGTGGATCAAAGACCTCAACTTAAGACCAAACACACTAAATTGGTTAGAAGGAAAAGTGAGGAAGAGCCTAGAACTCATTAGCATAGGAGACAATCTCCTGAACAGAACACCAACAGCACAGGCTCTGAGATCAACAATCAATAAATGCCACTTTTGAAACTTAAAAGCTTCTGTAAAGCAAAGGACATTGTCTTCAGAACAAAACAACAGCCTACAGATTGGGAAAGGATCTTCACCAACCTTTTATCTGACAGAGGGATAATGTCCAGAATATATAAAGAACTTAAGAACTTAAACACCAACAACTAGTAATCCAATTTTAAAATGGGGTACAGAGCTAAACAGAGAATTCTCTATAGAGGAATATCGAATGGCAGAGAAACACTTACTTTCATTTCTTAAGAATGGAAATTGTTTCTAGAGACCAACGTTTGGTGGCGTAAATACATATTTGTTCACAAGCAACCTTTGCCAACTCCAATGTTGTTGGTCTGAGAGTCTTCAAAGCCTAGTGCTTAAAAGAGACCCTCACACCTCCACATAACTTCTGAAGGTTGGAAAAGGTTGTTTAGGCAAAGGGGTACACTGTGCAACACACCGTGAAACATTGCAGCTTCTATAGCGAGATGTTTTATTTTTTACTTTCCTTTGGTGGCATGGAACAGCAGTGGAGGTTGGATATGGAAGGACTGGGAAATGAGTAGGATTGGGGTACATGGCAATGGGAAGAATACTTCTCCATGGTAAACTGCTGCTCTTCTTCCCCATTGTAGTGCACTGCCTCCAGAGCCCCTTCTCTGCATGATCTAAGAACTCAGTCCTGTGGCACATTAAAATTTTAAGATGGCTAATGTGACATGTTAAAGTTTTAAGATAGCTGATTTATGCCAAAAGTTTAGATGGAACTACTTAATGATTCTAGCTGTTAAGTGTTCTTAAAGGTGTAGATCTGCTGATTGCTTTATGATTTGAGCTGCACCCATGAATTGTAACAGTATGTTTGCCTAAAAAATACCAGCAAATAATAGTAACTGACATGCCAACATGAATGGGGGAAATCTCACAAGGCCCTACCCCTAGATGAAAAGCCATAGGTATTACTGACTTGAGAGAGAAGGAGAATCCATCTGCTCCTGGGATGAGCCTCAGATAGATGGTCTAATGCTAAGCAGCCCTAAATACATACAGATGAGTGATGTGAAATGAGCTCCACAGGTTGTCTCTCTCTCTCTCTCTCTCTCTCTCTCTCTCTCTCTCTCTCTGTGTGTGTGTGTGTGTGTGTGTGTAACAATAACACTTAAAGAAAAAGAGGTTATAAATTTAAGGAGTATGGTGAGAAACATCGAAGGAATTGAAGGAATTACAGGGAGGAAAGTGAAAGGACAAATGATAAATACAGTTCTCACACATAAAATTCTCAAAAAACAAAAGGAATAAAATAAAAGAAAGTAGGCCTTACAGCATAGGTCTGGAAAGCTGTGAACTTTCATAGGAGAACAGTATTAAGGGTTTTGTCCCAGTCCCTCACACCTGCCAGTAGAAATAGATGGCATTAGAAGGTTGAGTGAGTGGTTTCAAGTTTGGACGTCTGTATGAAGAGAAGTCACTTTACTAATGAGGTGTTGTCTGTCTCTTTTTCTACAGGGCTGCATAACAACACCCAACTCACCATCCATGCACTCTAGATCCTTGACCCTGGGTCCCTCCCTTTCCCTGGGGAACATCTCTGGGATGTCTATGAAGTCAGAGATGAAGAAGCGCCGAGCTCCTCCTCCCCCAAGTCCAGGGCCCCTCGGTCAAGAAAAGACATCGGAAAAGGTAGGGGGAGCAACCTCTCAAGACCAATGTGTCTTCTCATTGACCCATTTACCTCCACCCTAGATCTTTCGAAATGCTGAATTCTTTACCCTTGTGGTTTTAGCAAGCTCTGTTCAGGGTGAGCATCTGAGCTTTATTTAGAAGTAAAAGTGAGACAGCACTCTGCTTCGGTTACTAAGATAGGAAACTATTTTGGGGTCTTTGGTTCTTAAGGACCCAATGCTCGCAGATTAACATTTGTTTTGGTTTTTTTAGCACTAAAATTTTAGGGGTGTCAGAGAGATAGCTTATGAGAAATTACACGAAGAAAGTTACTTCGAAAAAGCTGAAGCTTGTGAAAAAGAAAGTATCTGAGCTAGATGCCCCCAGATTATTCATACTCACAGAAAGGCTAAAACTTCTGCATATTAAGTTGCCTTAAATATGACATGGAGTTTATTTCATAGGTCCCACATGTAAGAACCCTACTTCTTGTCTGTCTTCAGAACAGTCAAAGCATTCTGAGCCATTATGTCATTAGACACAGCCTTGAAGATAACATCCGCATCAGTGAGTCATCTCACCTGTGGTTTCTACTGCTCCTTCTTCCTTCAGCTATACCTGAAACCATCACTTGAAATGTCAAGTCCTTTCTTCCCAGGAGTAGGGAACCACGTGACACTATAAACTCTAATTTCATTTTCTGATACTTCTGTTACAGCTCACTGCACTCCCAAAATATTAAGTAGAAAGTTCCAGGAAAAAAAAATTATAGATTTCACTCCCACACTCCTCTGAAAAACGTGATGAAATCTCACAGTTGTACTCTGTCCTGTTAGGACATGAGCCATCCCTTTTTCCAGCGTATCTGTGTTTTGGGTACTGTTTGTTGCTGTTAATTAGCTGTTTCACTCGTGAATTAGTGTGACAGCATTGCAGTGCTATAGTCACAGAATCCTTATTTGATTTAAATGGCCTAAAAGCCATTTAAGATAGTAATGAAAGCAGTTTATATTTGCCAAAGAGAAGCTTTTATTAAATGAAAAAAGTGATTCTTATTGAAAATGTATATGTCTATGGAAACACAGAGTATAAGAGATAGGGAGTGTAGTTTAGTACTGTTGTTTCAGGCATCTCTGAAATCTGTCTCCAGTCAGGTGTTAGAGGAGGGGTACCTATCACTTCTCTTTTCTAAGCACCTGAAAAAAAAATGAAGTTTTATTTTTCTAAACACATCAGCTGGATGAAGTGTGGAGAGTATCTTTGGAGTACCTCAGAGGGGCTTGTGCTTTAGACTCTTCTGAGCTGTGAATCATCATCCGTGTGCTGAGGTGCTGTTAGAGAATGAGGATGCCTTTGTCTTCGTGGCTGCTTTGTTTCAGATGGGCCTACATCCCTGATTCTGGGGCAGAAAGCATACCCTGAACCTTGGCATCCCATGAAGCACACTGAGCATCCTTTTATTCTCTCATGGATTCCATGTCCTCTTTCTTGCTTGGTGCCTTGATATCCTTTGCTGAATCATAACTCTCAGGAACATGAGAACACTGACACTCTTTGGGCTTGAATCATTCTTACATTAGTCATAAAATAGCTTTTCCTGAGAATATACTTAAATATATTAGAAACTATATTCACTCCACCAAAATTTGAGGCTTTGCCTTGTGTCTTTGTTGCAGCCACAGATTACAGAGATATCTTCCTTGATATCTGTGCTAGTTGTTTTTTTATAATTGCTATAACTAAATAGCTGCAAGATTAACCTGAAGTGAGAAGGGTTTATTTTGGTTCAGTTTAAAGGTACATCCCATCACAGCAAGTAAGCCATAGCAACAGGAACACGAACATCTGTTTACGTTTCATCAAGCAGCAGGAAAAAGTGAGCCAGTACTCACCTCAGTTTTTCATTTTTATTCAGTACATACCTCAGCTCATGAGATGGCACTGTCCACACCCACACTCAGCATGGGTCTTCTCTAAGGTAAACCTTTCTGGAAATTGACATCATAGATACAGCCAGAGGTGTGTTTCCAGGGTCATTCTAAATCAGGTCAAAATGACCATGCCCATTAAACATTATGGCATCTTTACCAGTTTGACTGTCTGTCTGTATACCTATGCTGTAAATGTCTTTATTGTTTCAAAGGCCTTCTTAACCTTGTTACAGCAGAGACCATACATGACCACTGCAAGCCCTTTATTCATGTCACTAGAAATTTATCTCCAAATCCTCTAATACAACACACTTTAGGAGAAGATGTCCTTTTTTGTCTCAAACATTCATTTCTTTTGAGATTTCTGTGATACTGCAGCCATGTTCTGATAAAAGGGAATTTAGTCACAGAGGCACATCAGTTTGTTCCACACTTACTGGAACAATGTAGCCACTGTGTGAAGCTGTTTCTGTGACCATAGTTCATCTCTTTAATCAGTTTACATTGTGTACTTCTTCATAACACCCGGATGTATTGATAACATTAGCCATTTCCAGCTACCTCTGAGATGTCTTTTTTCTCTTGGTTGAGATAGATATTTCTTTAGTGATGAAAAATATGTGTTCCAGGACCAGTGTTATATAAACACTTTTCTTCAATATGAAACCTTAATGTGATAGAGCATAGATGGTACATCAGCATTTCAGAATTTTCTTCTATACAAAGATGTTATGTTTTGTTTTTCTGAACTTAATTTAGTTACTCATAGTGGATAGTCTGCTAGAGCAGAAAAACATATAGTAACTGGAGAATTGGGAACTTTAAATGGAAAATAAACAGTACATTCTCCCCTGCAGAATGAACAGAGCTCCCTCTGCAGCAATAAAAGCTTCCACTGAAATCTGTTTTATTTGGCACAGAATGAGTTGAGAAATTGGTTGCTGGAAACCATCTCCCTTTTTAAGTATGTGAGTGAGGTACAGATTGCATTTAAGCCTTTTCTATGAACATGCTTCTTTTTAAAATGAAATATATTTTGTCATTTACCAGTTTCTGGGAAAGGAACCCAAAAAATATGTTGTCCTGGTTGTTGGGAAGGACATCAGTTCCTTTTTCATAAATCTCCTTCCATCTAAAGAAAATTATTTATTTGAAAGTCGTATTTATATGTAGCTGCTACTAAAACCAAAATCCTGAATAAGAAGAAAAGGTTTAGTTTCAGGACTTAGCCAGCTTATAAGAATACTTAGGGGTTTTTTTTTATGTTTACATGACTATTTTTCTTATCACTAACTGTCAAAATTCAAATTTTAACTGTCAGTGACTTAAGGATAGAATAATTTTGCCATGTTCCATTTTATCTAAAATTTTAATTATTACGTATCTTTTACTAATTAAATACTCATGATTTGATCATCAGTATTTATGTTTGAAGGTGACTCTCGAGAGCTATTTCTGGAAATATTGGAGCTACAAGATAAGCAATGCCACCTTCATACAAGACTCTGTGCAGAGCATTTGAGAGGATGAGTGGGCACAAGTGCATGCTCTCTTAAGGACGAGGATAGTGCCTTTCTTCAGAGCCCATTGCTCTGACCATGTCATCTTGACCCCAGGCTATATTATGGCGAACTTTCAATTAGAGATAGTTGTAGGGTTGAAGGGTTCTGTGAGAGGGCTCTAGGGTCTAGCCAGAGTTAGACCAAATATACTTAAAAATAAAATTGTTTATGGCTAGAAAATACCAGGTATATGATAAAAATGTTACCTTTGGACAGACTCACATGTTAAAGGACTCTGGCATCTTTCCCCCTCTTTGTGATATTTTCCTTTCTCAGCTATGTTGATGTAAAACACAGCCTTTTCTAAAAGAAAGAAAAAAAATCAGTTTGTTCTGAGACAAATATGAGTGAACATGGCTTGGTTTGTAGTTGCCCCAAATGATATGTTTCATGGTAACATTGGTTATTCAAGCTTTTAATAGTCATAAAACAAAAAAGTCATAAATCAATGCATCTGCAAATACATTGGTAAGGATGACATCAGGTAAGTGTGTTACAATAAAGTAGAATGTGTCTGCTGTAGCTTTAAAATGCTGATGAGGAGCAAAGTGAATGAATATATTCCAAAAGTTCTACATACATAGGTGTGTGAGAGATGACTATTGAAGGTACTGACATAGCCCAAGACCATTTCAGCTCTCCATCTGCCGCATTCTAGTTCTCTACTATCTGGAAATTCTCATCAGCTAGTCAGTCTTGTGAAACTTCAACAAAGGTGTGGCTTTCTTTAAAAAAAAAAGAAGAAGAAGAAGAAGAAAAGAAACCAACTTTGTTTCATAACCACAAAGGACAGAGCACTATCCACTCTTAAATACCTTCACAGGGTTGGGAAGAATGGGGCTGCCATCCTCCCAAGTCAACTTTATCAAAAAAGATAGAAAGAATGATTAGCAAGACGTTCTTCCCGAGGCAGCTTCATTGACCTTGAAAGACTGCAACAACACTCTCCACAGTCTGCTGACATCTGCATTTCCCCTAAGCTGTTCATGTCACAGAGCAGGCCATTTTGCTATATCATCTCCATCAATTGATCAGAAACTGATCAATTGTGAGAGCTTACTAGATTATGCTGTTGTCTTATTTCAGTTGTCATTATCCACAAATACATAAGGAACAGCTGTTCCTTTCTTATAGAAGTATACAGTGATTACATACCTACTTTTATGCCTGTCAAACTATATATCTCTCCTTTTATGATAAGTGAAAATATTTTAAAGCTATTGAGACTTTATTTCATATTGTTTGAAATGTTGCATTCTAATATTCAGTACCACAAACTTCCATCATTACAGGAATTTTTGATGTTATCTTAGGCTTGTTACCTTGGGGATTTCAAAATAATTAGCAATGTTGACTATAAAAACAAAACAGTAACGACTTGTTTTATGATCAGGTATCTACATGATCCAAACTAGGGTTTTCTGTGAAGGTGTTGCTTATTTGTTCAATAAATACTGGTAGAATACTCTGCTCCAAGACCAGTAATGGCCACTCATTATTCTTATGCTTCAGTGAAGACTGCCCATGGCCACATAATATCTCATATCATGTGACGATACAGAATTATCCTAAGTGTTAGACACTTAGCTGAAAAATCACTACTTCTTTTATTTACTGGTAAGAATATTACAAAAAAAAATCATAAAATACCTCAGGGTGCTTCTGAAGGAAGTTGAGAGTTGAAGTGTTTGTTTTACTATTAAACATAAAGGTTGTTTCTCTTTGTTGTTTGTTTGCGTGTTTGAGATAGGGTCTCATAGCCTAGGCCTGCTTCCAGCTCACTCGATGTGTTGGACCAATCAAGAGTAGTTTGAACTTTTGACCCTCCTGGCTCCACTCCTGAGTTCTATGATTATTGGCATATCTCCCACCACAACTTGTAGCTTTATGCATACTAAGCATCAACTCTACATCTTCAGCCCTAAAAGTTGGTTCTTTTTCCTTTATGAAGCAGAATTTCGGGGTTGGTACAGGAATGTTCAAGGGAGAGTTGCACTGTAATATAGTTTATCTAATATTCAAAGAACAAATAGAAAGAGGAAAGGAAAAGTTAGACTTTTGGAGTTAGAACTCAGAAAAGTGGGCAGGGTTAGCAGGAAAGCTCTGCAAGCAAGGCCCACAAGGCCAGCTCTGATAGCATGGTATATTGTCTTTCTCTTGTAATTGACACTGCTCTACAGAGAAGTCACCTGGGCTAAGGTGGACTCTGGAGTCCTGATACTGTGGAGTCCTTGTGAGCTTGGCCAACTGAATGCAAAACTAGCATGACAACCATGAGGTGGTTAGTGTTATCTACCTCATAAAGTCTAGAATAACCCAAGAGGTGGACTTCTGGTTTCACCTCTAGAGGACTACCAAAATTGCACTAATTGTGTTGAAGACCCTCCCACTTTGGATGGCACCATTTCCTAACTGTCACCCTGGACTATATAAATGGAGGATAGGAGAACAGATACTTGTGTTCCGGTTGTAGGTATGATGTGATGAACTATTTAAAGTCCATACTGCCTTGACATCTCTGTGATGCACTGTACCCTAGAACTGTGAGCTGAAATAAACCTTTTCTCCTATGCTGTCACTGTCAGGTGTATTTTTATCACAGCAACAGAAGAGACCAAGATAGCCACCACCTCTTTCCATTCTCTGTTCCCTTTCTTGATTTCATTTTATTTTAGCCCCCAATATATAGGCTTGGGAGACAATTTCTTCACTAATAGCTTTTAAAATATCACATAAGAAATACAAAGAAAAGTAAAACCAGAATGCCCAAGCTGGTTGTTGTGCCAGCCAAATCACAGATATAAGAATGTTCAATAGCAGTACTTTCTTGTGGCTTTAGAGAAGCAAAAGTCACCTTCATCAAACTGGTCCCAGGTCTCATAAATATAATTATAGTGACTTAATGTCAAGCTTTTGTGGTGTTCCAAAGACCTTTATGCCTAACATCTCATGTAGCCTAATGGTTGTTCTATCTCTAGAGAATGCACAGTTAGTGTCTTCATTTTACCAATAAGAGCAAAAGGCTTGGAAAGGAGAAATGAGGTCACAGGGCAGCTTCCACACCAGTCAATGGCCTGCCATAGACTATCTGATGTCTTTCTTCCATATAGCCATTGGAGTTAATGCTGGTTGGGTCCCAGAGATGTGTAAATGTCCCTTGAATGAGTGAGGAACATACTGGGGTGGGTCTGATCTGCAGCTTTTGCCAGCTCTGGCATTGGTCAGGGGGCAGACCAATGTACATTGTACCACTGCAATAAATAGCCTTCACATGAACCTGCCTGAGAGGTGATGCAGAAGGTTCAGAGATGTTTGAAGTGGAAGAGTGAGCTTAATCACCACTGACAAGGAAGGTGTATGTTTGATGTCTAAGGGTCAAGCTGAAAAGGTGCAGAAGTTCTTACATGCTGAAGGAAGGCTGATTTCTTACTCCACATATCACATCACTCGTGAGTTTTTAAGAAACAGCTTCTTCCTGCTGTCAGTGCAATGAACTTTCTCAGCAGCTCACTCCTTTTGTCCTAGAGATAAAATTACTAACAGAACACTTGGCAGAAATAGGATAAAAATCATCTTACCTCTTCACACATCCTTTGTTAAAAAACTAATTTCAATGGGCAAGATACTGATGAGGGATGCTGGACATTTAAGAGAATTATGTTAAATAGATGTATGCAACTGTCTTTGTCTTTCTGCTTTCAAAGATATATAAATTTGAGAATCCTGAAGTCCATATTAAGTACATATCATTTTTAAACTATTTTATTAGGATATTCAAATACATATAATGAGAACCAATGAAAGATCAAAGGTATCTTATAAAATGATATGGAACTAGTTAAATTTGTAGACATGTACAAAAAATAGCTCATATTTAAAAAAAAATAGCATCGCTGTAGGTATAGCCAAACGAATTATAAATATTGCAGCTTAAATGTGGTTATCTGTGGTTCTGAGCTGCTGATTTTATTTGCTGACTCCACAAATTTTCCAAGTCTATTTATGTACTCATATGTTATGTCATGAAACTTCAGAAGCCTTGACAGGAATGAAGAATAAGATAAGTAATTCTTTGGGCCTAGTCACACTGCCTTTGAGTCCATACTCTACAAAGACCTGCGGTTAAACTTTAAATGTTTCAGATATTAAGTGTACCTGACTTTTCAGTATATGAGGCAAACTAGCACAAAAGATAATTACTATTCAGGTTTGTGATGATTCCTTTTTGTATGGACAGTCTTGTGGAGGCACCATTTATATCTAAAATGTGGAAAGATAAGAGAACATTTACCTCCACGTGGAACAGCTGTTTTAAAAGTGTTGGGTCAGTAGAAGTGCAGAGATATCTCTGGTGTTTGGGTGGCTCCCCTCTTCTCCGAGATGGAGAAAGTGAGGGCAGACAGCATTGTGTTCAGCCGCATGGCGGAAGACAGGCTCTTTTTCAACATAAACATCCTTAAGGACCCAGGCATCTCCCTTCCACTGCAAAGCCTGGGAAAATAGGCCACAGAGGAAGTTCCTCAGTGGAAACAACAGAGTGGCCATACTGAGAGTGCATTGTGGAAGGAAATGGCAGCTATTTTAGCTACTGGACATTTGCCTTTTGTTTACAGATCCTTTCCTCTCTGACACTTGCTGTTAAAGAATTAACAAATGCAGCTTTGGAAGAGATTAGACTCTTACCTATTTTTAGCTATCCTTAAAGTGTGGCCTTTCAGGGAGGCTCTCAGCTAAAACCAAAGTGAGAAGTGCAAATGCCCATTTCCCAGTAGGAAACAGTTTCACAGTCAGCAGAAAGGGGAAGCTGGGCTCCATGTTCTGGGCACACTGGCTCAGTGTGGTTCTTTATCTCACGCTTTCTCATTTTTGTCATTGGTTCTGCTTGCTCACCACCACAACAAAGAAATGCGTGAAACTGTGGTTGCATTATTTCTCTTATCCTCACATCTTGCCTCTTTAGTGTTTTTGCTTTACTCTTAATGTATATATGTGGTGGTGGAAGGGCTGTATATGTGAGTACAGATTCCTGTAGAGTCTGTCATCAGATGTCATCAGATCCTCTCCAGCTGAAGCTAGACCTACAGGCAGTTACAACATGGGTGTTGGGAATTGAGCTCAGGTCCTTTGTAAGAATTGTACTTGTTGGGATCCCTAGTAAGGAGAACACTGACTGTCCCTGACATGAACTCAGTGGCTGGCTCTTTGGCCAACCCCCCCCCCCGAGGTGGTGCAGCCTTGCCAGGTCACAGAGGAAGACAATGGAGCCAGTCCTGATGAGACCTGATAAGCTAGGGTCAAATGAAAGGGGAGGAGGACCTCCCCTCTCAGTGGACTTGGAGAGGGGCATGGAAGGAGATGAGGGAGGGAGAGAGGGAGGGAGGGATTGGGAGGAGATGAGGGAGGGATTGGGAGGAGATGAGGGAGGGGGCTACAGCTGGGATACAGAGTAAATAATTAACAAAAAGCATTGTACTTGTTTGTAACCATTGATCCATCTCTCCAAATCCCTTGCTTCTTTCTATCTACCTATTATCATGATTCTTTGCAGTTATCTTGATAAGCAATATTAGCAGAAGTGAATGTATGAATACTGTACTTCCTTTCATGGAAACTGAACCTGAGTGCTGAGTTACCAGGATTATCTTGTCTTTAACTTTTGTTCTGTACTCAGGTCTCTGCTCTGGGTTTGGAGTAGTTTAATGACCTCCATGTGTGCAAGACTTTTGGTTTATACATCAACCAAGCTCATGAAATTTTAGTGTCTATCACATGTTTACTTTTTACCACAAAGGACTTAACCAACAAATTGAAGAAGCAGCCTAGAATACTCAACAAGATATTTGAGAAGAATATATCTGACAAGGGATTAGCATCTAGAATATATAGATAATTTACCATTCAGCAAAACAAACAGAATAACAATAAGAATTTGCAACAGAATTGAATAGAGGTTTTCTGAAGAAAATATACAAAGAGTAAGCACATGAACAGATGTTCAATATTACTAAACCTTTAGGAAAATGCAAATAAAAAAACACAGTATGAACTCACACTTACTGGGATGACTACAATAAGAAAAAAAAAAAAAAAACAGAAAAGGAAAGAACAAAATGCCAAAAATATAAATAGATCGGAACTCTTGTGTGCTTTATTTTTTATTTATTTTTATTTATTTATTTTATTTATTTTTATTTTTTCACTCTTGGTGAAAATAAGAAATGTCATAGCCATAGGCAGTGGTTCTTAGCTTGGGAACCCTTTCACAAGGATCACATAATGGGTATCCTATGTATTAGATATTATTAGACAACTCATAACAGTAGCAAAACTAGAGTTATGAAGTAGCAATAAAAATAATGTTATGGTTGAAGATCACATAAGGAGCTATATTAAAGGGTCGCAGAATTAGGAAGGTTGAAAAACACTGATCTTTGGTGAAGAGTGTGTCAGTTACTCAAAACATCAAAAATAGAATCCTGAAATCTCCTTCTGGTATGTACCCAAAAGAATTAAGAGCAAGGGCCCAAGGAAATTTTGCCACACTCATTCTACTCATTGTAGCCAATAAGTGTGAATGACCCACAGACCCATCAGTAGACAAATTGAATAAGGAAAATGGAGTGTACCTTTATCATGAATTTCTAACTTTAAAAATGGGAATTATTCTGTGCCAGTGAGTTCAAGGCTCTTCCCACTTTTTCTTCCAACAGATTTAGGGTGCCTGGTTTTGTGTTGAGATCTTGGATACAGTTGGACTTTAATTTTGTGTACTGTGATAGATATGGGTCTATTTACATTTTTCTACATGTGGATATCCAGTTAGACCAGCACCATTTGTTGAAGATGCTATCTTTTTTCCACTGTATGGTTTTGGCATCTTTGTCAAAGATCAGGTGTTCATAAGTGTGTGGGTTTATTTCTGGGTCTTTGATTCAATTCCATTGATTCATCAGTCTGTTTCTATGCCAGTACCATGCAGTTTTTATTACTGTTGCTCTACAGTACAGCTCGAGATCAGGGATGGAGATTCCTCCAGAAGATCTTTTATTGTAGAGTATTGTTTTAGCTATTCTAGGGCCTTTCTTATTATTCCATATGATTTTGATACCTAGATCAACATGGATAAACATTAAGGACACTATGCTAATTTAAATAAGCCAACCATTAAAAGACAAATACTATGTGCTACCATTTGTAGAAGATGTCCAGTATGGTCAAGTATACAAAGACAGAAAGTAAAGTGGAGGTTTTTTATATGGCGAAAGAGAAGAATGGGTGAAGGTAAAAAAATTTTTTTTGAAGATTAATTGTATTAATTTTGAGGATTAACTGATCTTCCATTGACATAAAAATGATTAGGATAGTAAATTCTATGTGATTTATAAAAATAATGATTTCACCGCTTCCTTTAAAAGCTATAATCTTAAGTGAAATGCTTTTACTTAAGTATGGGAAATACATGTCCCAGTTGAAAGAGCTTATTTTTTTTTCTACTTTTCTCTTTCTCTCTGTATATTGCTCCATTTGTCAGCACAACTTTGATCTCTTCTTTGGTAAATGTGAGTTTATCTGTTATCTTTCTGGTTTTTGCACTTTCATACTTAATGTACTAATTTCTCTGTATGTGTGTGTGTTTTGCCAAAAGCCTAGTGTAACAGGAAGCATAAAAGCATATAGTGTATCTTTGCTGAGGTAGCTGCAATGAATTAAGCAGTGTCAGCATAGGCTGGAAAGATTTCTTGGTACAGAAAAGTACATGCTATGTAAATGTCAGGGTTTGAGTTTATATTTCCAGTACCCACATAAAAGCTGAGCACACAGCATGAGCATCTGTAATCCTAGCACTCCTTTGGGGACATAGGAGGTGGAGACATGAGAATTCCCAGAAGTCAAAGGACAAACTATCCTGTTTTATATAATAGAAAAACAACAAAGAGACTTTGTCTTAAACAAGGTGGTGGGCTAGGATTAGCACTTAAGGTTGGCCTCTAACCTCTACACATGTGTTGTGATATTTGCAAAGCCATATTCATTTACACACATATCACGTACATATGTGCATGGACTTCAAACACACACATACACACACACAAAGTGATATGCTAAAATCAGTTCTAATAGTTCAGAGATACTCTTCTCGCTCATATATTTTTACAACTTTGGGGAAGTCATTCAAACGGACGTAATAATCAACATTTCTGACTTGTGTTTCCATGAAGGAAAATAGCCCATCCCCATGATGAAGAGCTAATATGTATATTAATAAGACATGTAAGAGCACTTTAAAATTAGAAAGGCTTTTCACATGTAAATTTCTATATAGGTAAAGACTATGTAAAGATCTTACCATGGAAATCATTTGGAGCCCTTCTAAACAATACTGGATTTGTGAAAAACATCACAGACCTACTACACCATGTTTGATTTGAGAGGAATGTAGAAATGAAAGGTATACAGTATTATCCTCAGTACTGTTGCTAAATCAAAGAAGCAAAAGAGAACAAAAATGTTAAGTAAGCTATATTAAAGCAAAAAAGGAGGAGAAAGTGGGGGAGGAAGAACGCTAACTTGACACCTGATTCCACTGGTACTCATAATTACACTGTTAGCAGATTAAAGCTTACATTAAGGGGAAATGATTGTCAGATCAGGTTAAGATGCCATCATGAGAAACCTGTTTTAAATAAAAAGACAGATCAGTTAAAAGTGAAATGGAGAAACCAAGTAAAGAAAAGTGAAAGAAGGCCGACAAGCTTCTGTAGCTAGCAGAGGAAATAAACTTTTTTCTTTTTCTTTCTTTTTACAATTTATTCATTATATATCTCAATTAAAGCTCCCTCCCTCAATTACTCCCAGCTGCACCCTCCTCCCTCTTCCCCCTATCCCCTTTCCCTAGTCTGGATGGAACTAGAAAAGATCATCATGAGTGGGGTAACCCAGAAACATAAAGACACTCATGGTGTACACTCACTTATAAGCAGAAATAAACTTTTAAAAAGAGAATGGCCACAGGTGAGGGTGGACAGGGCTCCTGTGTACTCATGGTAGTCATATCTGACTCTTGAAATGCCACACTCCTCAGTTCAAGAACTCACTAAGTTGGTCAGAAGGCAAGCAGTAAAATGGCTCTCCCAGAATTTTCTCCTGCGTTTAAGGCTGACAGAATTGTAAGGAAAGCTGGCAGCCTGCCAAATGCTTATGTTTATGAAGTTGGCTATAGGCCAAGGAGATCACATGATCTCTTCTTTGCCAGTGTTGGTGAATTCTGGTGGGTGAAAAAATTCTATGTTCATTCCTGTGTTACAGATGTTTTTTCAAGAAGACCCCAGAAAACTGAGAAGCTTCCCTGGAAATATGTTGACATTAAGATAGGGAGGCTTTTTCCAGAGAATCATAAAATTATCTTTTTCCCATGTACCAAATATCATTAGAGACAAAGTTGAGATCACAGGTCAGACTTGGGAGAATCAGGATTCCATATATTTTTGAGGGCATAAGGAAATCTCAATCTGTATTATACAATCAGAAAGGAAAATGGTGTGTGTCTTAATTGTGTTTCTGTTACTGTGATAAGACACCATGCCCAAGACAAACTATAAAGTAAAGCATCTAACTTGGGACATGTGACTTCAAGGGGTTAAAGTCTATGTTGGAGGAACAAAGAAAGGCATGGGACAAACAGCAGAGAGCTTACATCTTGATGTACAAGTAAAAAGAAGAAAAGAAAGACTGGGAACAAGCTACAGAGCTCATCCCTAGTAACAACACCTGCAATGAGACCACACCTTCTAATCCTTCTCAAACAGTCCTGCCAATCTGGGACCAAGTATTTAAATATATGAGCCTCTGGGAAACATTCTCAAAGCACCACATTAGGTCTTTGTAAGTAGCTGCAGAAGCAGTGAGATCATGAGTACATGAATTTTTTCATGTCCAGAAGATGTTATTTCTCAGCAGTACTTCCTAACATCTGGCTTTCCATCTTCCCACACCCTCTTCTGCTCTTGACTAGATGTAATGTGAGTTGTTCCCAAAATACATGCCACTGTAATGTCCCTGCCATGATGGACTGCACCCTGACATTGTAAGAGTAATAAACCCTTTCTCCCTTAAGTTGCTTTTGTCAGAATATTGATCATAGCAACTGGAAACCAAGAAAGTTGATTAGATTAATTGTTTCCCTTGTCTTCTATCTTTACATTTTTAGGTCATAGTGATTCTCAATCACTGTAACCTTAGACATAATGCTCTTATTATATGTTCATATAAATCTTAGGTGACTAACAGATGTGAAGGAAGAAAGAAAGGGAAGAAGGGAGGAAGAGAGGGAGGAGGGAAGAAGGGGGAGAGGGAGGGAAAGAAGGAAGGGAGGGAGAGAGAGAAAGAGGGAGAAAAAAGGAAGGAAGAAATGAAGGAAGGAAGAAATGAAGGAAGGAGGAGACAGAGAGAAGATAAAATGCAAAACTTAGTTCTGGCTTATGGTAGAAAATTGGGTGGGAAATTGGACTTAAATCCCCATTTAAGAGCTGAGAATACATTTGTGTTCTGTGTTTGGGCATTTTTTTTCAATTCATGTAAGAAAAAAATTCTTAATGGACAATCTTAGTGTTAAATATTACGGAGCAGAGAGTAGGCAATAAAGAATGGGGGACTGAGCCAAATCCTTTAGGCAAGAGAGTTATTGATGATATAGGTACAGTTTGATATACAGTTGCATATCTCCAATCCCTATACCTTTCAGGAAAAGCAAAGCAGCTTCTTCTAAAGTTTTCAGAGGGAGGAGAGATGTTACGTTTCTGGGAAGCATGTTTAGTTAGTGTGTAACCTATGCCAAGGACAGAGAGGCATGGAACATGTGTGGCTTATACTTCATGACGGGATTTACTCTTTTTATGGGTAAGGGAATGAAGCTTGGCTAATGTGTGGCCCGTACTTTGTGACCACATGCTATTTCTGATGCCCAGCCAGTAACTGTGCTCTTGCCTTGCTTAGAGCTCTGTGCATGAGCTGGTTGCCTAGAAGGTCTGGGTCTGCTAACATTTAGTTTATTATCATAACCTTCTGTAAATTGTGTCCCTTGTTTTTCTTTCTTGAATTACCAAAGACTGTGATGATACATTCAGTTTCCTCTCCTATCATGCCTATACCCACCTATGAAGGTGCTTTAAAAAAAGGCAAATATGATGTAGACAAACAAGGGAGCACTCTGTTTACCTGTAATATCAGTGTTCACTTAGAGTCTTTCTAGCCTTTCAAAGGAACCTACAAATAAACCAGAATCCCAAAATACTCTATAGAGCATAGATTTGGCATGAAGAAAATATTTAAATCCATTTAAGTAGTAACGGATTATAAAAGTTTTTGTTTTAATTTCTACACACTTTGTGAGGATAGGTAGATAATGTGTGCTTTGTGCTTTGTCCAGGTCCTGTAAGGCTTTTTACTTCTTACTTCAGGGTTAATAGTTTTATCACTTAAATTAGAAATCATCCCTCATCCTTCTTTTAGATGGAAACTTCTAGAATTCTACTTTCATCTGACATGTTTGTGCACACAGACCAGTATTCTATTGTTTTGCAGTTACCATGTGACAGACTGTTTTTAGGAGATGTAAAACACACATGTGCGCGCGCGCGCACACACACACACACACACACACACACACACACACACACACACCTAATCACCTCAGAAAAGGAACCCAGTGCAGACTAATGTAATGATTGCACGAGTGCCTAAGATGGGGGACCAAAACTAATAGGAGTGTGGGTGAAGGGTTATTACAAGCAATAGGGATGACTCAAAAGCAGGTGCCTCATTAGAATGCCCATCACAGCACATGTGACAGCTTATGAAAGCTGCAACCCGAAGGCTCTCAGTACTGCTTGCAGGCAGCTCTGTCTGAGAGCCTCTTCTCTCTATAGTTCTGCTGGCTCTCAATAGTTCTGCTCTCTATAGTTCTCCTCCCCCACTAGCTGTTTAATCCTTTATATGCAGCTGGAGAGGCCCCTCTAGAATCTTTCAAATGTCTGTTCTTCCAGACGTGGACCTTTTGTTTACCTGCTGAGTCTCCTGGGCTCCCTCTTCTCTCCTGGAGGGAATGTTTTAATTTGAAGGAAATTGCAATATATGACAACAGTGTAAAGAATAAGACGGAGATCTATTGTCTGAGAAGAATAAACACTTAAGTTGAGCCCACACAAGGATGGCTACATTGGAGACTGCTCTGCTATGCATCACTAACAGCTAGGGTGAATACCCTTTTGTTGCTGTGACTTAATGGACCCTGCCAGGTAAAATGCTCCCAAATTAAAGATCCCTTCTTCATCCTCCCCCCCCCCCCAATGAAACAACAGAAAACAATATCAAACCAACCAACCAAAACCCCAACAACATTTTCACCTTTAGAGTTCTTTAGTTTGGTTTCTGCTAGCCAATTTTAACTGAGAGAGGGATCCTGGCAAACACAGCCTCACAGTGATGGCTCTGCAGAACCAACTAGTGCTGAGGGGAAGTCTACCCTGAGGAAACTACAGCCTCCATAAATATTATAAATAAGCATAAACCAAAATCTTCAAAGACTTCCTCTTTCCTTATGTCCTTTGACCCAACACATTAAGTCTTTGAATTTCATTTTTTTTCCACTTCTATCTTCCCTTCTTTCCCTGAAGTTACTACTTGTCTGACTTCCTGAATAACCTTTACATATGCTTAGAACACCCAGTTGTGGTGTCTAAGCTCATAGTCTCTGAACAGCCTTCTAGGGACACAACAACTCAGTTCCACAGGTTACAGTGGCCCCAAGTCAAGCCACTTTCCCAGCTGGCATCAATTCTGATCCACAGGATTTCACCTCTGAGTTCTCCTCCTAAAAGTTTTCTCTCTGTACTTGTGGGGCACTCTTGTGTGCTACTTGAGTGTGAAAGTGGGGAAGAGGCCTCAGCATCTCACCATTATTTTTGGCCACTCTGTCACATACCCATTCATCTTCCCTCCACCTCATGTTGCCATGACAAAAGCAAGTGTCCAACCTCTATCATCTGTATCCATGTTTTCTTGGCAATCCCTTCTCCTGGCAGACTGCTCCTTCCCTGTGTCAGTTCTTCACTGTGTTCCCCAAAACCTCTGTTCTTGGTTCCTTCCGGCAGGACATTACCATGTTCATCAGTTTACTCAGCAAATAATTTCCTTAAGCACTGCCCTTGTGCCAAATCCTAACTGGGTATGGAGGAAAAAAGATGACAAAACATCTGATGTCCCTTTGAAGTTTCTGTCCATCACCCCTGCCTCCCCAGGGTCATAATCACACATTCCCCTGCTTAATTTTGTCTTATTCTCCGTGTCCAGTTCACCTTTCAGATAGACTAAGCATGCAGTCATTAAATGAATACATCTGTCCAAAAAGTTCCATTGTTCTAGTCACTTTTGGTAAGAACACTCATTCAGCCAGTACTTTGTGAGCATTCTGCATAGGCCAGGGGATATTCCAGGGCAGTGGGTTGGCTACAGAATACACAGAATGGGAGAGCTGTGGATTGACTGAATGCATACTGCTCTACCACTCTCTCACTTTGTCAAACAAAGGCACTGCAGTGTCCAAAGAGCAGGCTGTCCTGCTACATCCTTGCTCAATGCCTCCAGCAGCTGTCTTGACCCTTCTGAGCTTCTTTTCCTTTTTGGCACATTGAAAATCGCAGTCATGTCACTTCTTAGGGTCCGTGTGATGATTAACCACAATAGTGACGCATAGGAAACTCTTGAGCACAGATCTTGCTTTGGTACATAGTGGATGTTCAGTAAACAGCAGCTGGATCTATTATTCTTTCTCAGTAAAGATGGATAACATGTCCTAGCTCTATTTTCCAGCCTCTCTTTTCTCGCCTACGAAATGCAGGGCCTACATGTCCGGTTCAAAGACACTGTGTTTCTTTCATGTCATTTAGCTCGCTTCCCATTTATTTAACATGCACATATATAGCATTTTCCTAACAGCCTCTGTAACCAGGGACTTTTCTGAGCACTCATTAATTCTTCCATTAGCTCTGTGGGGTGAGTGCTGTCAT
>NW_026596051.1:7630633-7672659 GCF_907164565.1 Psammomys obesus
GTCATGATCCTACTTAAAATCAGGAAGTCAAGGCACATAGAAGTAGGTCACAGCCCAGGCAGGCTGGTTCCAACCTTGTTTCTCTTTTACAGTGATTTTCCTTCTTTTTAAATACACTTTTAATTAAAATATAATTACATCACTTTTCCCTGAGAGCTTTCTTCCAGTTTCTTCAAAATCCCCTTCCTCCAAATTCTTTCATCTTCCCTTTCTCATTCTCAAATTGATAGCCTCTTTTTAAAATTATTGTTACATGTAAGTATGTGTGAATACGCACAAATATATAAATACAACCTTCTGAGTCTGTTTTTCTTGCGTGACTGCTTTGTACTTGATAACAAATTAAGGGGCTCATCCCTGAGAGAGACTAATTCTTCTCCCTCAGCAATCATTAGTTGCTTGTAGTTCTTGTTTAGGGAACTCAGAGAGATATACTTCCTTCCAAGTTAGCATGCCTGCTGATACTGCAAGTGTTCTGTTCTTGTTTTACACAGCCATTTCTAGGAGAGATAGTTTTGCAGCAGACTTCCTGGTATTCTGGCTCTTACAATCTTTCTGTCCCCTCTTCCTTGATATTTCCTCAACTGTAGGTGGGGGAGCTGTACTATAGATGTATTCATTGGGGCTTATGAAGTGGGAAATGGGAAAATGGGGAGGAAGAGTGAGACTCTAACTTGGGGAGGGACAATACAAAACGAGAAGTAGGGAGGAGGAACAAATAGCACCTAGGTGTCTGTGTGTGTATATTTGTGTGTATGAGAGAGACAGACAGAGACATAAAGAGAGAGACAATGAGAGAGACAATGAGAGAGAATCCTAAAGGAAGGAAGTTATGCCACCTGGACTGGCAGTACTACCCACAAGAACTGTAAACTACCAAAAACCTTAGACCCAAACACACACACACACACACACACACACACACACACACACACACACATCTTTTTTTTAATTGAAAATATTTTCTTTCATACAGTATATTCTTATCACAGTTTCTGCTCCCTCAGTTCCTCCCAGATCATGTCCAACTCCCCACCTATTCAACTCCACACTTTCTCTTCTCTTTTTTTTAGAAAACAGGCAAATAAAAAGAATTTAAGTGAATTAAAACAAATAGCATGAGACACACAGAGAGAAAACAAAACAAAAATACAAAACCAGAAACTGTAACATACAAGGAAAAGTCAAATAAGTATTTTTTTAATGCCCAAAGCAATGTGAAACAAACAAACTCCAAAAATGACATTGAGTTCGTTTTGTGTTTGCCTTCAACTGCTGGGCATTGAGCCTGCCCTTAACCGTGTAAACCTCCTTTCTAGCAGTTGGTCAGGGTAGCTCCAGTGACTCCTAAAATATAAAGCAATATAAAGTATTGTGGTTATCCTTGGTTGCCTCTCAGAAGACAAAGGTAAGCACCCACTGCTGAAGACACCACTTCAGACACAGAACTTGGATGATTTGAGCTCCATCTAGCCAGATAGCCTCCTTTCTGTGGTCTAGCTCCCATGGTATCAGAAAATATTCTGCAATCTGCTAATGGAGGGAAGTAACTAATAACCCTATACAGTTGTGATAGCTATGAACTACATAGGGGCCGAAATATCAGGATAGCTATAAAGGTGCAGTGAGTGGCACTCACATATTGATGGCAACCAACAGTTATCTAGTTGGACTTATGGCCCACTCAACAGGAAAGAAATTCTGTCTGGTACTAGAGACCTAGCCAACTTCCCAGGAATAGTGAGGTCATGAATTTTAGAAGGTAATTGTTGCCATTTTGCTAAACCAGTATAACTCCTTATCTAAAATATAAAGTTTATCCTTACGCCTACAGATAAGCATAGCTATTGCTATACTTAATCAAAGAAGATTCTCTTTACATCAAATAGAGACCATTAAAGAAAACAACTGAATACACATTGTTCTATAGAATAGTGTTATCAATGTGTTAAGCTCAGGTAACCAAAGTAGAGAGACAAATATTGGCCTCTGAGAACCCTGTGTTCCCTTAGGAATCTTGACTTAAGGTATTGGTGCTGAGGTGCCTTTGGGGTTCCAGGTTCCCACTAGGCTGGCTGTTCTTGGTTAGGCAAGAGCCAAGATTGAGGCTAAGAAGTCTGTATCAACGACCTCAAGCATCCTCTGTTCTCTATATTTCCCATTTGGTCTTCACATGGACCGGAAGAGGCAGGTACCATTTCTGTTTTATGTGGCTTATTCAATGCTGTTTGCCCAGTAGACACAGACCTCTAATCTTGGCAGACTGGCTTACCTTCATGTCAGGCACCCATATCATATCAGGCTTTCCCTGGATGTTCTGTCTCATAATGTTTGCAGACATAATCTTAGGGTACACAAGTATTTAAAGGAATTTTTATATGATGTCATCCTGTAAGCATGTGAACGAACAGTTCCATTCTACACACACACACACACACACACACACACACACACACACACACACAGAAATGGTAATTATTCAAATTGTGTTATATATACATATATACAATGCTTTTCACTTATTCTGATGAACCCGTGAATAGGTACCAATATCTGTTGAAGATTAAAACTCATATAACTTTTATGAAACTGAATTTGGCAAAATGGGTCACCTTTAATGTCAGTTTTACTCTAAAGGATATTTTTCTTCATAGTAAGTTGTCAGGCACATGGTGCAGTGTTAGTAACCAAGCATCTCTAGTCTTTTTCATCTTCCATAAATGAAACTAGCCTTATAAAACTATGTCTCATTTCCCTTTCCCCTCCACCCCCATTGCACTCTTTTAGCCTTTTCCTTTTGTGCTTTTCTTGACACCAAGCACAATTGTGCATGGGTGAATGGACAGATGGGTGAATGGATGAAAAGATGAGAAAGCACAAAAATGGAAGTCTGATGGTACCCATTCTATTTCACAATGTAAATGGACCCTTAAATCCATTGTTCTTCAGAACTTTGTTAAACATGCGACCCAAAGGAATGTTTTTACTCCCCTTATGAATGCACCTGTCCTAGTGTTCTATTGCTAAGAAGAGACACCATGACTAAGGAAACTCTTATAAGAGAAAGCATTTAATTGGGGCTTGCTTACAGTTTCAGAGGTTTAATCCATTATTATCATGGTGGGAAACATGGAGGCATGCAGGCAGGCATGGTACTGGAGAAGTAGCTAAAAGTTCTATATCTGGATCCATGGGAAGCAAGAAGGGACAGCCACTGGGCCTGGCTTGGGCCTTTGAAAAACTCAAAGCCTACCACCAATGACACACTTCCTCCAACAAGGCTACTCATCCTAACCCTTTCAAATAGTGGCTGCCACTCCCGATAGATAACTGAGTATGTAAATATATGAGCCTATAGAGGCCATTCTCATTCAAGCCACCAGGATTCTTGGGTAGAAATAAAAGCTACATAGTCTCATAGAAGACAACTTATGTGCATTTAGTTACCTTGTATAAAGTCCCCTTAAAATTCAATACCCTAGAAAAGTTCAGGGGTCAAGGTGAGAAGCATGAAGCTGTGTGTCTCATAGTGAGAATCCATATTTATCATCTTTTAATTAACACCTCCTACCCCTGAAATACTCTCTGACCTTGAGTCTGGTTCTATATATAATTGGCACAATGAGATCAAGATACTAAGTAACAAAAGAGGCCCAAAGGAGGGAGTATTTTCTAAGACTAAGAAGCCCAATGCACCCTCCACTGCCATACCAAATGTACTTGGACTACAGCCATTTATTTCTCATAATTTTGAAAGCTAGAAAGTCTGAACTCCAGAATGAGGGACCCCTTCCTGGTTGTCTGAGATCTATCTTCTTGCTGGGTCATTTCCTGGTAGGCTATCTAGAGGGCATTCTTGGATCTGAAGTTTTATAAAGGGCACTGATGCAGTCCATGAGGGCTCCACCACCATAACGTACTCACACTAAAGTCCCAACCTCCAGCCTAATACCATCACATTGGGGCTGACGTCTTCAACATATGAGCAGGTAGGGAAGTTGCACAGCATTTAGTGTATAACAAGATGCAGCTCCTGGTTCCAGACAGGAAAGGAGCACGCTCCACAGAACAATCGGAACTGGGGCTTGTGTTGTACATTCCTCAAACAGTGCCCTACTGAGAGTATTAGAATTTTAAATGTTTCTAAAGCCAAAGTTTCAAGAACAAACTGCTTGGTAAGGTGTCCAGTCAGCAGATGTTTACCACATGGGACCTTAAGAACATTAGTGGGTTACAGTTGCTTGCCATATCATTGGAAGACGGAGTTCCATTCCAGCTGCAGGTATTTACCCCTGAGCCATTCCCACCTAGCCAGATAGACAATATAAAGAAATAGCCAAAGACATTCTGTTGTATGCCCATTAAAGGCTGAATACCAGTGTTGCCTACTTCCTAGCTATATAAGCAAGGGCAAGTTACTTTTCTTAAACCTCAGTTTCTGTTTCTGTAAATTAAAGACATGGGCTGGTGAGATGACTCAGCGGGTCAAAATGGAGAGAGAAAAGCAACACTACTGTAGCCGTCTCTTGATCTCACTAAGTGTTCCATAGCACACACGTGCCTCCACACATGTCATATACCTCCTATACACACAATAATGATAAATATTTTTAAATTAGAAAATTTAAGAAAGACCCTTCAGAAAGGGTCTTGACATGGTCCTGTGAGATACACTTGACAACTTCAATAAATGTCTAATAATTGTCTGTGGCTGCCATTGTTCATGTTTTCTTGAAGTCTATAAACCTTCTACTGAAAGCCTTTGTTTGAGCATGTTAAGCCTCCAAACGCTTCACAAAAACTCCTTTGCCCATTAGGACTTATCTTTATTATTGGAGGGCCTCAGACCTTGCCAACCCCTTTGCTAGCACAGTGCCTTAATTAGCTTACTACAAGTGGCCTGGGCCTGGAAGGCACCTGCTGTTCCACAAGTGCTAGCTGAGTGGGTGTGATTGGCTCTGCAGAAGCACTCCAGTAGTGGCGTGAGGGAGCTTTGTCAGAGGCTCTGGGCTTTAATGCTTCTCCAAATCTGAAATGAGGGAGCAGGAACTGTCTTTCAGCAGGTGAAATTGCTTTTCCAAATTGGGTAAGCCTGAATTATTTTCCTGTTCCCGTCTCCTAATTAATTCTAACTTACTGCGGGCGTGCAGCACAATTCTCGAAATTACCGCTATACAGACATCACTGGAAGCATGGAGACCTTCTGTTAACCAGTATGGGTCACGGGAAAAAAATCCACACCCCAAATAGGGCTCCCAAATCACAGTTCGGGAGAGCATTTCAAGCCTAGGAAATACAAATGTTTTAAAATCACCTTTCTTCCTCTCTCCTTGGAGAGAATATGTATATTGGATCTATTGTAGATTCAGTCTCAGAGCAATGACTCAGCAACTTCTTGCTGATTAATTGAAGAAGTGAGTAAAAATAATGTCATGTAGAAAAGTCTCACTGTGTTTGAAGAAGTGGTTGAGAAGCAGAACATGGTTGCTCATCTCTATTATCCTAGTACTCTGCAAGCTGATACAGGAGGTTTAAAGTGGATTCACATAGACCAAGTTCTAGACAGCCTAAGCTCCAGAGGGGGACCCCAATCTCAGAATAAAACATAAGAAAATAAATAAATACTAGGATACATGGGCTAGAAAATAGTATAGGTAGGCAAACCCACAGTGCTGAACAACAACAATTAATGAGTGGGCTACTCTAAGCCTACAGGAAGAAGTCCATGTCCAAGAGGCTTTATGGCTTTCAATGTTAGCAGCAACAACGTCAGTGGAGAACGGAATTACTGCCAAAGGCCAAACAATTACCTAAAGGATCCCCCATCAGCTGGGTCCAAGGAAGCTGCAGCTCCGGCATGTTTTTGTCTCACCATACCACCAATGCAATGGAGGCCTAGAAATGCCTTGGAATTCAGAGTACTGTACCATAGCTGACATCTGCAGAAACATTGCAAGGTTTGCTGTGCATGTTTGAAAATGTGCTGGTGGTATTTTACAAACTCAGTGTGAGCTAACCATCTAATAAGGATTCTTTATATTATTAATGTGATAAAACAAAACCACAAAAGTACAGTCTTCATCAGCCGTAAGCATACACTAGTGAGGCTTGGCAGGCAAGAGGGCAAGCTGCTCTTATGGAAGACCCACAATCAATTTTCAGCACTCATATCAGGCAGCTTATGGCTGCCTGTAACACCAGTTCCTGGAGCTCCCAGCCCTCTTCTGGCTTTCCCAGGCACCTTCATGAACACACACATACATACATACATACATACATACATACATACATACATACATACATACATTCTGTATATACAGACAAGCAGGTACATATCATAAATTCAGGAACATTGTACAAAATTGAGATATATGCATCCTGCACAGATCTCAAACTTTTCCATCTTGGATAGTTATACTTTATAACCACTTTACCTCTCCCTTTCCTTATCCCCTATGCCCCCTCCCCCCACCATACACCGTTCTGTTTTTCATGATTTAGAGTTTGGGCTTTTAGATGTTCCATGTAAATGGAAATATGAATTATGTTTTTATGACTGGCATGTTTTACATAACAGACTCTTCCAAAGGTTCATCTATATTGTAACATACTTTATAGTTTCTTATTTCTTTTTGTTTTCCCCTGGGACCTTCGTTTACCAGCATGGCTGCAGCAGATTTGGAGGACTGCTGGTGCCTCGTGCTCTTTGGAAGGAATGTGTGAGTCTTCTTCACCACAAGTGACTCTAGACTTCCAGAAGCTCCTTCATGCTCCAAAGGGGCTGTTCTACTTCTTAAACTGGAGTTATCTCATTTTCCCCCAATATAAATATATTTATTTTTCAATTTTTTATTAATTACACTTTATTCATTTTGTATCCCCCCATAAGCCCCTCCCTCCTCCCCTCCCGATCCCACCCTCCCCTTTCTGCATGCATGCCACTCCCCAAGTCCACTGATAGGGGAGGTTCTCCTCTCCTTTCTGATCTTAGTCTATCAGTTCTCATCAAAATTGGCTGCATTGTCCTCTACCGTGGCCTGGTAAGGCTGCTCCCCCCTCAGGGGGAGGTGATCAAAGAGCAGGCCAATCAGATTATGTCAGAGGCAGTCCCTCTTCCCATTACTGTGTAACACACTTGGACACTGAACTGCCATGGGCTACATCTGTGCAGGAGTTCTAGGTTATCTCCATGAATAGTCCTTGGTTGGAGTATGAGTCTCTGGGAAGTTCCCTGTGTTCAAATTATCTTGTTCTGTTGCTCTCCTTGTAGAGTTCCGCCCCCTCCAGCTCTTACAACTGATGGGCAGAGTGAATGGAATTTTATGTAAGAAGTGGGAAATAGTAAGTTTCTTATTTCTTAAGGCTGAATGTACTTTATATAATATATACAGTCATCATCAGAAATTTAGGTTGCCCATGAATCTTGGCTGTTTGAAACAATGATACAATAAATATGAGTATACACATTTTTATTTGAAATTCTACTAGAATCTTATTTTTAGAGTTTAATGTATACAGAAAAATAAGGCCATGGATTATATGGTAATTCTGTTTTAATTATTTGAGGAGCTATCATATGTTTTTATAATCATTGCATCGTTTTTCTTTTTTTTTTTTCTTTATTTATTACAATGTATTCACTTTGTGTCCCAGCTGTAGCCCCCTCCCTCATCCCCTCCCAATCTCACCCTCCCTCTTCTCCTTCCATGCCCCTTCCCAAGCCCACTGATAGGGGAGGTCCTCCTCCCCTTCCATCTGACCCTAGTTTAGGGCTCATCAAGATTGGCTACATTGTCTTCCTCTGTGGCCTGGTAAGGCTGCCCCCACTCAGGGGAAGGTGCTCAAAGAGCAGGCCACTGAGTTCATGTCAGAGACAGCCCTTGTCTGTTCCCATTATTAGGGAACCCATGTGGAGACTGAACTGCCATGAGCTACATCTGTGGAGGGGTTCTATGTTATCTCCATGAATGGTCCATGGTTGGAGTATCAGTCTCAGAAAAGACTCCTGGGCCCAGATTTTTTGGTTCTGTTGTTCTCTTTGTGGAACTCCTGTCCCCTCCTGGTCTTTCTGTCTCTTCCTTCTTTCATAAGATTCCCTGCCCTCTGCCCAAACTTTGGCTATGAGTCTCAGCTTCTGCTTCAATACCCTGCTGGGCAGAGTCTTTCAGAGGCCTTCTGTGGTAGGCTCCTGTCCTGTTCCCATTGCATCATTTTTATATTAACATTCATTCCTATTCTTGATAATTTTATATACATATACAAGGAAACATTGTCACATATTCCCCCATTTCCATCCTTAAACACTCCATAAATTATCCCCAACATGGCCTGCTCCCAATTTCATGTTTTGTTTTGTTTTGTTTTGTTGATAATCTACTAAGTCCAATTAGTGCTGTCCATATGTGCAAGTGTGTGGGGGCAGCCGCTGGAGCATGGGGAACCTACCAGTGGCAATACGTTAAGAAGAAGAATTTTCCCTCCTCCAGCAGCTATCAACTACTAATAGCATCCCAAAAAGGAACAGGACCTGGAGGGCACTTCCTCTCTCAGTTTCATTTGAAATCCTTTGATCTACTTGAATTTTTATGGAGGGTGATGTTGGTTGTTATTTCTCCAAATAAGCAGCTCTCTACCCCTTCCCTCTCTTCTCTTCTGCGATATATAAATTGCTCCCGGTGGTGTTGTCTCACCACCGGGAGGAATTGTCTTCCTTCTTTCTTAGGAAGTCCCCTGACTCAGTAGTTTCTAGTGATATGTCCTGGAGTTTGCAGAATCTTTCTTCTGTCTGATTAGGTTTACTGGGTAAACCCCTGATTGACTTTTTAGCTTTGTTTTATTCTCTAGTTCCAGCACTTTCTCTCTCGTTCCTGGGTTTTGTCTCCAGGTTGATCTTTTAACTTGCTCTCATACTGTTTTTCTTATGTCGCTTACTCATCTGTCTGTCCTGTTATAATTCATCGAACTCTATCAAGATAATTACTTTTAACTTTTTCAGCTCATCAATTTCTATTTCTTTGGGACTGTTTTCTAGAGATGTAATTTGTTGCTTTTTTTCAGGATAGTTTTCTGGCTTTTTGGCGTAGGTTTTTATTTTTATTTCTTATTGTAAATTGTACATTTAGAAAAAGGAAAACAAACAAACTAACTAAAAAAAAAAAAAACCAAAAAAACAAAAACAAAACAAAACAAAAAAACCAAAACACTCATTCTCCTAGACCTTAAAGCATAGCATTTTATGGTTCATCAGGGTAGTAAGTCTATCTGCCGACCTTGGGACAGATCTGAAACTTTGCTTGTGTTTGAATTTTCTCTGGCCTCATTTCCAGACAGAATGTTTGTGATTTCTTTTTTTCAAGTAGCTTATAATTTCTTCTCCCTCTGGTGTTTGTCTGTGGTACTGCAGTTCTCTGACATTGCAATCAGTCTCAAGGCTCCCTTGGTTGTTAACTCTCCAGGTACAGAACTGAATTGCTCCCAGCCATTCCCAGTCAAATGTGACCAAAACAAATTGAGCCATGCTGAATGCAGCCTCATGCCCTTCACACTCTTTTAGACAATCCCCATGAATAATCTGTAACCTGGCACTCCTGATAGTGCCACACTGTGCCAGCCTGCATTGGTGGCAACACCAGGTCTCTGAGCTCTGGAATGACAAGTCTTTAAATTTTGCCACCTACCCACATCCAAATGACATTGGCTCCTTAAAGAGCCATCCTGTCGCTTCAGACAGAGCCAGTGCCTGCCTAAGCAACCCTTCTTAAAATCTGGAGAGTGGCCTTATGTTTTCCTTCTCCTTCCTCCCAACGGACAGCTGAGCTGTCATGGCCTTTGGGAAAGTGATGCAGTACTTCAGATATATTATCTCTCTTACTTCACATTAATCTGGGTGTTCCTGCTTGAGTAGTCCAGGTGCTGCAACCTCCTAGCTGATCACAGGCATTCTCATTGAATCTTTGCTTTGCAGGCTGCTTCTACAGAACAAGGACCAGGGCTTCATATTCTTCCACCTACTATTGAAAATTTTAAATTAGGATATGTAATCCCATTTTTAAATTGGGATACATAACTTTGTACTCTAGTTTTAACCCTGAATTTTACATCTTTATTTGAGAAGCTAAGACAATATACTCAATGGAAATCCAGAAGAAGAAAGGAAAAGACGAAGGTTGGGGAAAGAAACTTGAGAGTGTTCTGAGAAAGGTAGTTTGTAAAAATAATAATAATAAAAAAACATACTTTCAACATTCATCTAAAGGCAAGAGTCCTACTTCCTGATGCCTCATCTGTTCAACTGAGCAACAGTCAAGAAAACACTTGAAAGTGTACATACAGGATAAGGTGATGGAGGGAGGGGGAAAGAAAATCTGAACATAATATAACAGTAAGCATGTGAGAGTATATATGTATTAAGTAGCTTGTGGTTGTTTTATAATCTATCCATATAGCAAACCATCAATTTCAGCACCTCAAATATATGTAATGTTTACTTATCAAGTGTACTTCAGTAAATCTGAAAATAAAAATATGGCTTATAAAACAAATTAATGTCTCTCCTTTTGAAACCCCATTAAAATGAATTTAAAATATTTTTAAATTATTTTTAAATAATTTTAGACAATAAGGAGTGAAAGAATGATGGCTTTCAGAAGGTGCTATGATAAACACTTGGCAAAGTGGGAGAAGATAAATATTGGCTTCTAGGAGTAGCACAGGCATCAGACAGGCCCAGAACCCCACTAGGCTAGCGAATTGGGGGCAGACTCCACTGCACCCAAGAGTACAAAATGCAACCGACTGTTACATAGCTGAGCATGGAGACCATGTGATCCTTTCTCCCAGGCAGCCATGCTCCCAGCCTCAAAAGGATAGCTCCAGACATCAGACATGGCTAAGTCAGTACCAGACAGTGTGCTCCACGTAGTGTAAGAGGGCTCAGGGCCTTCTTCTCCTGTTGGATTTTGCACCCTAAGAGCCCAGCTTTAGGAAGAACACCTGAGACCCCTTCTGTGTGGGTATGGCTGACTTAGAAAATATGCACAGGTAGATATGTGTAACTTTTTCCTGTCAGCTAACCAGATTTCTGCCCAGATGCTCCAGGGAATCTTGTAAGTACATGAACGGACTCTCCCCTCCAAAGCAATATATTGTAAGCAGTCAGCCAAGGAATACAGATATTTGAAGGCAAGTTAAAATGAAATTATAAGAGACAGATGTGGGCATAGAAGGAGAGCTGGTGGGGAGAGAGAGAGACGCATAGGAAAATAACAACAGGTACAGTTAAAAATCATGAGGAAGACAGTGCAGCCACTCCTGATAAGACCTAACAGACTAGGATCAGAAGGAAGAAAAAGAAACCCTCCCCTACCAGTGGACTTGGGGAGGGAAGTGTGTGGAGAAGGGGAAAGAAGGGAGTGTTTGGGAGGGGAGGAGGGAGGGAACTAGAGGGGGGATACAAAGGATATAAAGTATAATTAAAAATTAAAAAAAATAATGGAAAAATATCCTTTACAACAGAATTATATACATGGTATGTTTAAGGATGAATCTACAAAGACTTCTGATATCTGGACAATGAAAATTAAATGTAAATATATACATATGTATGTGATGAAATAAATTAAAAATCATGAAAATAAAAATGTTATATATGTAATGCTGTCAAGGAGAAAGTGAAAATATACCCAAGAAAGAAGACCATATTGCTGGTTTTAAAATACATAGATATCTTGGAAATTAAATATGCTGCAGCATACTTGAACATTCAACAAGGGCGGGGAGTCAAATAAAGGAAATTTCCAAGAAAGAAGCATGAGCACTAGAAGGGGGGAAAGAAAACAAGAACAATTGGTTCACAGTCCTCCATGTTCAACTGATTTCCTCCATTTTCAGAGAGGGAGAATAAAAGTAAGAAAAGGCTGCAGGGTAAAACTAGAAAATTCTGCAGGTTGCAGGAGTACAAATAACTCAGAGAAGCGTGAAAAGAGCATGCCGTGCTACAGCGTGGAATGTCTGGGTGCAAAGGTGAGTGAGCACTGCAGGTCCGCAGCAGGGAAGCCAAAAGCATACTGAAGACTGAGCCTCCGTGAGGTTGGTACCCTGTGGGCACATGGGCAGACTAGGAATCGGCTGGCCTGGACGTTTCCTGTATTTCATAATTGGTTTTGTCCTCTGTACCCACGTAGAATGATTTAGAATAAAGACATTTTAAGATTGGAATGCTTTTAGGTTCAAACATTTTCATGTACAGCTTGTTCCATAAACAGGAAACCAACAGAGTATTAAAAAAGCGAATTTCCTGGAAGTTCAGCTAGGAAAAGAGAGTTAGGTCACAAGTCAGTTACCCCAGGCAGGAGGCAGGAGGGCGGTGTGGTGCTTCTCCTTCAGAGCTGGGCACAGGGGAAACCTTAAGAACTGCTTGTGTTCTGTTTAAGAATTTTGAACCACTGTTGCCTTCAGGTAAAGAAACAACCTGTTGATGAGGATGGACTATTGAGGAGCTAGATAGTGGATGATGATTGAAGTCTTGGGTTGCAGTTTCAGGGGCACAATGGAGAAGAAAAATCACCCCGCTCTCTGTGTGTATAAGAACTAAGCCCCCATCTTCTGGAACAGAAAGACTGAACTCTTTCGCATATGCCAATCAAGAGCTCATAGGAACTGTACTCTATGGTGAAGCAGTGAATTCTAAAGGAATAGAGTGGAGGTGCTCACCAAGATTCACTGACAACTAAGCTTCAAAGGGCTGTTTTGAGTTTATGTTTGGCCCTCTTTTTATGCAAAGTATACTAAAGAACTTTGAAAACATAGGAGACTGTTGTGGTATATTATAGTACCAGGAAATAAAAAGGCATCACTTTTAAAAGAGAAGACTGAAAATTAGAAAAAAAAAAAAATATGGCAACTGTTAGTACTATTAGTACTTAATCTAAACAAATGATTTTTCTAGCCTTTGTTTGCATATACATTTTAAATTTTTTAAAATAAATGTGTATTACTGATAAAATTTATAAATGTTTTATATATACACACTTCTAATCAAGAAAAGTGTTTTTTTTTTTTTTTGTAGCATGTTGCTGTATTGATACTATATTCTAGTGCTCTTGATGCATGCTGGAATCACTAAGCCAGAGAACACCCAGATGAGACCTAATGTACTACGGTCTCCAGCCCTGGAAAGGTCTACTAATGGTTGGACAGGATTTGGCTAGAACTGAAGACAGGAAAAGAGTGAAGTTATGCTCTGTACCTAGGCCTTTCCTTTTAGATGAATTCCAATCAAGTGAGAATGAACAAATGACAACTTTGAGTGCGAGGAGGAAGGGGAGAGAATAGAGTCCTCCGACTCAAGGAACTGCAATCAGTGGGTTACAGACAAAATCAGGTTTTACTTTCACCAGTGATATCTGCCTAGGGAGCTGTTGTTACTGTTAGGATTTCATTGTCATCATCTCTGAGCCACAGCTGGAATTCTGTTCTGGATGGGAGATTGATATCCTATATCTTGGTCTAAGGGCCTCATACAGAGATGCTTCATTGTGAGCCTAGAAGCAGAGGGGGCATAATGTGGCTCATGCTGGTCCTGGCTATTCTGGGATGTCCTCGTGAAGAAGCAGAAAGGGACATGAACTTTGATCTACACTGCCCTGATCCTATTCCAGAATGAAGAAGCTATCTCTTGTACTTCAGTAAGGACAAGGTCATTTTCTCACTCATACTCTAAGGAAGTTAACAAGTCTTCAGAATGCCTAGAAAATGGGCACTTGTTGTACAGACTAGGGAGGTAGGGAACTTGCAGGCATCATTCTGCCACGTCAGATGCACACCGAAGTGTGAAAGACCACACCTGCTTGAGAGAACCAGAACTGGACAAGCAGTATGACAGCTCTCCTTTCATGGCCATGTGTGCATACATACATACATGCATGCATGCATGCATGCATTCTACGTATGGATTGCCTCTTACATGCCAACTAATCCTTGCTGTTCTTTATGCTTCCTAGGCCTCCCTCAGCTCACAAGCTGATCTGCAGAAGAAGAAGAGGAGGGCACCAGCTCCTCCTCCACCACAGCCACCCCCACCAAGTCCTGTGGTCCCCAACCGCAAAGAGGATAAGGAAGAGAACAGGAAGAGCACCATGGGTGAGTGAGTGTGGCCTGCTCTGTGCATGTCTCTGGGATGCCTGCTTTAACACTCAGGTCTTTAGCGCTATTGTTAACCCTGGCAGTGGAGTCCTTGTTAATTACATTAACCCAGAAAACATGTATGCTAAAGAAAAGTCTGGAAATGATTAGCTCTGACTTTCCTTGCTATCTTATTTATACTGCAGAAGGTGTTGAGGAGGTGAAAGATGGTGGTGAGGGTGGCTTGTGGTTAAAGAACCCAGAACCCCAGGAGAAAGTGACAAACAGAGCTCATGTGTGTGGCCGTGGCATGTGTCTCTCTGACTGGAGAATGTCTGAAGAAGCTGTTTGAAGAAGTGTTTGTCATTGTCATTTGAAAGACATCTTAGGCCACTCATGGTACATAGAAGATGTACATTCCTAATTTGAATGTATGACATCTGAAATTCTTCAGAATCTGAAATTGTTTGAGCATCAACATGATGCCAGAAGTAGAAAAACCTGTACCATGGAGCTGGGTTTCATGAACAAAATTATTTAAAAGTTACATAAAATTACCTTCAGCTCTGTATATAAGGTTCATATGAATTATAAATGAATTTCATATTTAGACTGGAGTTCCATCCCCAAGATACCTCATCATGTATGTGCAAATATTTTAAAATTAGAAAAATCTGAAATCTAAAACACATCTGGTTCTGAGCATTTGGAGATCAGCCTGTGCATTCCTATTTGAAAATAGTCCCAGTTTATATACCATTCATGCATTAGTAAAGCCCCATTGTAGAGAGAAGAGAACTCAAAAGAACCAGGATGGAGTCCTGACATCTGTAAGCAAGGTGTAATCTATGAGGTCATTAAACCATACCCTGTGTGCTGTAGATCATGGGGGAATATGAGAAGGGCTGGACTTCCCAGGCCCATTTTAAAATTCTTTAGTATCCACTCTTTCACTATAGTAGGAGTGCAGCTAGCCTTTGCAGAGAAGGGATTAGAAGACTGCAGCATTCGATTTACTTACTGAGATTCCCATCATTAAAAGTTCCATCAGAGCCCTGATTGAAGCCAGGAGGCAACCTTGCCCATTCATGGCTTCAGGCAGCTCATTGTTTCTTCATTGACAAAGGGTCTGTGACCCTAAAGGGACAACACTCCCAAATGTAAATGGTTACATTGTCAAGTCTTGAAATTTTAATAAGGGTGAGTTGGCCGTTTGTCAGCATTTTTCACTTTAGTTGCTACTTTACCTTTAATGCCTGGCATCCTGAGAATCAATTATCCTAAAAAGTAATAACCTGTTTTTCACATCAGTTCATCCCATTTCTCAGAGGACTATATCAGAATGAAAAACGTGGGCTGGAGAGGTGGTTCAAAGATAAAGACTCCTGCCACCAAGCCTAACACTCTAGTTTGATCCTTGGAACCTACATGTAAAAGGAGAGAACTTCCACAGGTTGAGCTTTGATGTCCACATGCCACTCGTGCCCTGACCTGTGTACATGTACACACACACATACACATACATACACACGATAGACATAGATAGATAGATAGATAGATAGATAGATAGATAGATAGATAGATAGATAGATAGATAGATAGATAGATAGATAGACGGACAGGATAAAAACAACTTTTAAAGAAACAATATTGCCAGTTCATTTGAGCTGTACTTTCTAATTTCATGATTAGAGCCCTTTCCTCCCTCTAAGCTCTCTCCTTCCCTTTTATAAATGGACAAACATCTCACTTTTAAGAGAGAAATTGTGGAACTTTTTAAAGTACTGACTTTAATTATCATAGGATTTGTTAAGGCAGCCTCCAAACCCAACACCCCACTTCCAGTGCAGGAAAGACTCATAGTCCCTGTGCCTGGGCCCATGCTGGACAAGAGATCAACTGGTGCCCATAGAGGCCAGCAAAAATGTGAGACAGATGTCTGAAACTAAAAACTGTACTAACATCCCTTCATTGAAAGACATTGCAAAGAGGTGTGGATGGTGGCAGTTCTCCATACTTTCTCTGACCTGGTCTATAACTTGTTTGTGCGGACAAGAAAGCCAGAATCCCTTTCTTTCTAAATATGATGTTGCCCTTTGAAGGCAAGGGCTGGTAGACAAGGTCTTGTGGGTAATGAGAAGATGAATTTCCCACCCACCCCCCTTCATGGGAAGAATCCATGAATTAAGACGATATTAACAATGTCCCACAGAAGACAGCAGCAAAACCTAGGTATCAGGTTAGACGAAAGACAGTTTCTTCACACATGTGTTCCGTGTGTACATGCATACATACACGTGCACAAAGTTGATGATTTTTCTATTCAGACATCTATATTTTTTAAAGGTTTATTTTGGAACATGAAGTAAAATAGTATTGTAGTTACCTACATTTGAGTCAAGGGCCGCATTTATTGATAATCACAAATAAATCTTGGAGTGGGAAACATTCTCCCAGTGTCCCGTGGTACAACCTTATATGAATACTTTCTGACACAAGGTTGCTTGCCAAGGGCCGCCAACAGCACCACCCAGACTTACTTGTATCTTGGGGAAGAAATGATTTTAATGTGAAGAAGTTAAAGATTTTCCCACATCTAGAAAACCATATCCACAGAAGGAATAAATGAGTATATTTCTTAGTGAAGATGTTTCTCAATATTTTAGTTATATGGTGAAGGTCAAAAATCATCAACTGTATTGCTAGAAGATTTTTCTAAACTGTAAATCTTGAAGCAATTATTTTTAAAACACAATCATAAACATGAATTATGACAATTTTTATCATTTATGAACATAAATTAAGATAATTCATGTCATTTATGAACTTAAGCCACTGGCTTTTACAAAACCATTAGCATAAGAAGACTACTTTCATATAAACTTATAAATATGCCTCCAACATGTAACAAATACCAAGGGGCTTCTCTGATTCTTGAGACAAAATGCAGGTGGGCTGAGCACCCTTAATTTTTTCTGTAACCTGGAACCCACTTCAAAAAAAAGTTTCAAGACTTTTGTCCTAAAAAAAAAAAATGGAAGTGCTTGATAGAGGCAACCCATGTTCCTGCACTGTCCTTCAATAATAACTGAATGAGATCTGTAAGCTTAGAAAAGGCCGGTGTGAACAATAGTGGCTCTTCACTTGACTGTGCTGCCTCCAGTTGTTTCAGGACCAGCATTTCATGGAATTATGCCTGAAAGAGACAAATGTCAACCAACCATTTGAGAGTAAATCTTTTCCAGTTACAGCTGACAATAGAATACTGTGTGTGTGAAATGTTTGAGCATACAGATGGTTGGCTGTGGTGTACTGCTGAGTGAGTGGCTTGGATACTGGGTGTGGCTGGTTTAATGCAGAGTGAACTGGGATTTGACGTTGGGTGTGGCTGGCTTGGGACAGACTGAGGCTGGATTTGAAACTGAATGCTTTGGTATTTGATTTGGAATTGAATGTGATTGGTTTTGCATTAGACTTGGTGTTGGGCATGACTGTTTTTTGATGTTTTCAAATTAGCTTTGTTGTTGGATTTGGTACTGCATATGGTTGCTCTGGCGCAGAGTGCTGTGAGGTATGGTTTTGTGTCTGATGGACAATAGCAGTGTACTCTTGGTTAGAAGACAGGACCTCCTTTGGCTTAACATTTGAATCCTTCCCATTGATTCCATGTAGGTGTTGGACGTCAGGTGCCACAAAAGCCTCCCAGAGGCACAGCTCGGGGTCCACCCCAGTTAGTGCTTCCCCCGCCCCCACCCTACCCTCCTCCTGACACAGATGTCATAGAGCCTGTCACCTTTCCTGGGGAAGGCGCTGGTTCCGAGACCTCAGAGCTGAAACCCAAACGTACGTGCCTCTTGTTTCCATTCCAGCTATGTGTTGACCATCTGTCTTTCTGGTCCCTACTGGTATAAATTTGTTTTCACACATTCCCTTCTTGCTTTTGAACATCTGTACCTTTCCTTTCCAAATTTCTTTCCAAATGCTCAATGCAATGCATCTAGGTTCACAGAGAATGCACTGTGAATGCCAAACAATAGCCTGTAAGAGTGATGTGGTCTATCAGTACCATTAGACTTTAGCTAAAGATGTGCCTGTGGATGTATAGTCAGTGAGGAGATGATGCTCCTTGGAGTTGGGGTTGTTTTTTTGTTTTGTTTTGTTTTGTTTTGTTTTTAGAATGTGTGCAGAGAGTAACAGCCTCTGGCAGAACAAACTTAGACATTCTGCTGAGTGTCATATCAGGACAGTAAGTGTCCAGGAGTTTAGAGGACTTTGTTTATCAGTCATATCTGAACCTTGTCACCAGGTCTAGTCACTTAAATGCTTCTCTGTACAATCTGAGAAACACAAAGAGGAAGCCGCTTCAGTCTAGCCACAGCCAGAACTAGAGTCCATTTTGCCTTTGTTTCTCTCCATACATTGTCTTCTCTTACACTCTTTTAGGATTCTTTTTGAATATTAATAAATATGTATAGCATTTCTTCTTTAACATGAATAAGAGCTTTACAAGCTCTACATATTTGGGAGGCATCACCTTCCACTGTCACATGTCAGGCCTGTGACAGTGCTTCTTACAAAGCACACTGCATCAGGGACCATGTATTCTAATAGTGCAGCGTCATGCCAAAGTAGCCAAATTACCAACATCTGTATAATTGTGCTTGTAGGAAGTTTGTGCTTTTCTACCATTGCATTTACCTTTTTCTGTTTTTGGAAGTGACAATTACCTGCCCACTAACTTATCTTTTTTCTTGAGGCAAAATAATAGGGATTCAATTTCCATTTCTCTACACATAGTTCTTATGCCCTTCAATTATGTTATCCCCACTATATTTAATGTTTCTTTATGCAAATGAATTGTTACAAGGTATCTGATAATTAAGAATGAACTAGAGATGCTGGAGAGATGGCTCGGTAGTTAAAAGCAATTGTTGCTCTTGCAGAGGACCCAGGTTCAGTTTCCAGCACCTACATAATGGCTTACAACCACCTGAAGCCTTCTTCTGACCTCCATGGGCACCAGGCATACACATGGTGTATATACATACATGCATAAAAACTACTAATACATATAAAAATAAATAAGTCTTTAAAAAAAGAATCAACTAGATATCAGTCCATAAAATGCTAGCTGTGGTGCTGGCATCTCTAAAAGGACGGGTATTCTCACGCACATAGTGATTTCAGAGGCCACTTCTGTGAGTATTATCCTCACTCACAGCATTCCTTCCCTGTGGGTACAAGTGAACAGGAAGAGCTGAGTGAGCACAGTAAAACTCACGTTGTGAAGAAAGGACACCCAAAAGATCTGCAGTGTAGTGGTCTACAAAGGGTGGAAGAGCCAGGGATAGGCCTGAACCTTCTCCCTCACTTGCCTTTCTGCAGACCCCAGATTTCTTTTTTTTTTATTAATTACACTTTTTTCATTTTGTGTCCCCCCATAAGCCCCTCCCTCCTCCCCTCCCGATTCCACCCTCCCTCCCCTTTCTGCATGCATGTCACTCCCCAAGTCCACTGATAGGGGAAGTTCTCCTCTTCTTTCTGATCTTAGTCTATCAGTTCTCATCAAAAGTGGCTGCATTGTCCTCTACTGTGGCCTGGTAAGGCTGCTCCCCCCTCACAAGGAGAGCAACAGAACAAGATAATTTGAACACAGGGAACTTCCCAGAAAATCATACTCCAACCAAGGACTATTCGTGGAGATGACCTGGAAACCCTGCACAGGTATAGCCACATGGCAGTTCAGTGTCCAAGTGGTTTACATAGTAATGGGAAGAGGGACTACCCAGATTTCTTAACACATAGGAGGCAGACTGGGGCTTCAGGCAGATCCCAGCCTACTTGAGACTTCCTAAAAAGTGTGAAGATTATGTAGTAAAGCAACAGACAATTATAAGACTTGATTTCTTTTTGCCTGTGGCTTAGTTTTTCATTCTGTGGTCTCTGCTGTTTGCCTTTGTGTTTACTTCTCCAGTATGGCATTTCCTTAGCCTTCATATCATAACTCACCTTTCCTCCACCCTCCCCTACCAACAGGGACACCTATAATATGGTGAAGAGTAAGCCAAGATAGATGCCCTAGAAACCATTAGATGAGAATCAACAAATGCGACTTTTTTCAGTCTCCCTGTGAGACTACCTGCAATTCAGTCCAGCCCCTTGGACGTACCTGAGGCCACTCCTCCTCTCTCTTGACTATGTGTGCACCAGAATCTTGTGCATCCCGTGCAGAGCCGTTGTGCTGCCTAATTAGCAGGACTGGCCTATCTATTTTTTATGACAGTGGAAACAGATCACTTGCCTAAGCACTTGGCCTTTTTATTCAGAATTTAAAGAATAGTTATGGAAAATGAAATCTTGGTATTCTTCTACATTTTTCCATAAACCAGTAATCTCATTACTCTTACCTGTCTCAAGAAAGGCAAAAGTAGTAGACATATAAAGTGCCTGTATCCTGTTTCTCACCTACTCTCCCATTCAGATGTCTGACTGCTTGGGGCTACATGAATTCTCTGGAAAGATACATTTGTGCTAGCTCCAAGCTCTTATGTATATTCTCCTGCTTTCCGTTTTAAAACTTCATTCCTTATACTAGAATGGCCATATGCTCTGTGGAGTCTTGACTATCTCTAAGGGCCAGATGAGGGTCCATCCGGAATCTCCTATAGCCCTCACCTCAGCTCTGCCATCTGAGGGACCTGAGCTTGAAAACCTTAAGGAATGTAGTGAAATTTCTCTCTACAGAACCTCAGACCCTCTGTTTCGCTTTGTCCACCACTCTGTCTGCTCTTTTCTCGCATTGAGCTGAAATCTTCTATGGGGCACCTTTGGCTTTGGCGTACCCATTGTGATTTGAAAACAGATGTATATACTACTCAAGTCTTAATATTTTTTTGGAAACAGAAAGCTTGACTAACCTTTCTGAGTTTGAGAACATTCCAAAAGATAGTAGATGCCGTGTTTTTATGCAGAGGAAAAAAGGCAGTGGGAAGACACAACATAGGTTCTCAGAACTCTGCCCCATGTTTTGATAGCGTCATTCTATCTTTCTGTTTAAACCCTTTCCTCGTTTCTTCCCTAGATTTTATAAATGCTTGACCCATGGCCCTGAAACCACACCGACCTGTAGTGGGGAAAATGGAAAGACAGTATCCGTTGTGCACTGTCACAACCATTAGTGTCACTTGGCAGTATCTCCATTTTAAGATTGATTACAGCGATACTGCAGCACCCGTGTCCAAGTAATTCTTATTTTCCTTAATAATGGCCCCAAGTGTAAGTGGAGTGGTGCTGGCAATTCAGACATGCTTCCTTTAAGTGAAAAGGAAAAGAAAATTATATGTTGAAATTGCTAAGATCTATGGTAAACATTAAGCACAGCACAAATACCTACGTACACGTATATGTCTATGTATGTGTATAGTTTTAAGTACAGTAGTATTCTCAGTACTTTCTAGCATCTAGTGGGGAATTTAGAACACCTTCTTTGTGGCTGGAGAAGGCTATTGTATGCCTATTTAGTATCCAGAGACTAAAGAGTCTGGCTTCTGGACAGTATTAGTAGTAAGAAGATAGAAGAGTAGTGTTTGTGAAGATGTGTATCTAACTCATGCGTCCTAAGAATGTTAGGTGTCCTTTAAAATTACTTTCTGCTTTAAAAGACATTCTTTCATATTCGTAAATAAGTTAACTGTAACCAAAGCACAGCCTTTCAAAAAGCCAACAGAAGACAGATATGAAGCTGTGTACGCCAGAGAATAAGCTCTTCCCTTTACCAGCCGTTCCTAAAGTTAAGGTTCCTTTTCTACGAGCAATGCAGTCAGCTATTTCATGGTCAAAACATCTTGCAAATTCTGTATGGATGAATGCTACAGATGAGGAAGGAGAGCGATTAAGCACTGTAGCCTCCCAAAGCCTTGTGTTACCAAGTTCATCTTCAACAGGACTGTGTAAAATGGTTCTTAACATGATTTTAAGAGCAGGAGACTAATAGGTCTCTGCTCCATCTTTTAATCCTATTCATATTAATAAGCTTTTGTATTTCCCATTAGCTATCTACTTACACATGCAAGTGCTTTATATGCATGTCTAAACCAATAATAGTGTGTGCCTTTGGATTTTGCTTCACAGCTTCCTAACCAGCTTCCATTCTGCCAGCATTTGAATGCTTATGAATCACTTTTGCAGAACCATCCCATGAGTTGCACTGGATTGTTTGTTTTCAGGATTTACAGGACCATCATAATTGGGCTATTAATGGCTCATCAATTACATATTCCAGTTAGAAGACCCTGGGGATTTGCAGATAGAGCACATGGAGTACATACTGAAGCATTGCCTTAAATTTTTTAATTAAATTATTCAGTGACTATCATTTTCTTATACATTTCCTTGTACATAGCTTGAGGAAATAAGTCTTTCTCTGGATATATGTTTATAACAGAATCGGCAAAGGATTACAATGGCATAGAATAAATTGGGTCATTTTCTCCTGTTCTCAGCAGTAGCAGTCACCATCCTGTCATTTCTAGCATTTTGATTTTAAATTGTGATCACTTCTGGGTCTTTTGATTAAGATCATACGTAGAATCCTTTTTTAAAATCTGAATAGAAACCCTATTCTCAAACACATTAAGGAAATTCTAAGCCAGGGGAAAAGGATCAGAGAAAAGAATTACCATTTTGAAATAAAACTTGGTAATTTGGGTTTGATCAATGCAAAATTAACAATGATAATGCGTACTTCAGGCAGTGACTCAGCAGAGGAGCTAAGAACAGAGAGTTGGAGCACACCGTGGGCGTTTGCAGACGGCTGCCTGTAATCTAACTGAACGTTGGGAGCAAATGCTCACAAAGGCTGCTGGCTGGTGACAAGCAGAGCCTGAGCAGAGAGCCTGAAGCTGCTGAGATGAGGCAGCACTCTGGTAGATGCCTTTAAATTTGGGTCAGTGCTCCTAAGTCACCTAATCTCTTGTTCTAAGATTCAACCGCCCCAATTAAATACGTCTGCTTTTTAAAACAAACCCATTAATTGCAAAGCCCCTTAAAGTCCACAAGCAAGTTGATATCAGAGCAAGCACAGAGTCGCTTCACTTGCCCTTTTCTCCTATTGATTTGTTACTTTCCTGATCATGGCAAGGGAGCTGGCTTCACAGCTGCTCCTGCTGCCATGGGAAAAGGCAGAGCATACAGGAAAACAGGAAATAGATCATGAACGAATAGCCTATTCCATAAAACAGCAGGAAATTATTGACTGTGGGAGCAGAGTCTGTCCCTGACTAGATTTTCGGCCTGCTATTTTTGTACCTTGGACATTACTATCCTCACCTAGAACTAATACCAAATTCTCTTTAAGACAGAAGCAAGGAAAGCAACAGTTTGTATATAGCAATGAGGAAAAAGGAAACTTAGAAATTTAATTCTTATTGCTAATTATTTTTAGCAATTTATAAGGTATCATGTCCCTGACTTGAAAGACATTTAAAGAGTTCAGTGACAGTGCAATGGAATTGGACTGTGGCAGCTCATGAAAGCAGATTGTTAAAATTTCAAAAATTTTGTAAGCCAACTGATAGATAAAATTATTAATAAAACAAAAAAATGTTAAGGGTATTTTTTTATTTTTTATTAATTCTTTGAGAATTTCATATAATGCAGTTTGACCATATTCCTAACCTCCCCCAACTCTTCTCAGGTCTTCCCCTTTCCCTACCCAACAAAATTTGTGTCCTCTTTTGGTATTTTTAAACCCATCAAGTATAGTTTTTATTGCCCATATAATCTTAGATTTGTGGCTTTTCATTGGGGTATAGTTGACCTACCAGAGGGTACACCTTTAAGAAGACTGACTCTCCCTTTCCAAGCAGCTATTCATGGCCAATAACTCCTTAGCAAGGAGTGGGAATTCATGGCCACCTTCATCCTCTCTGTGCTGGGATTTGGTCTAGCTTAAGCTTGTACAGGTTTTGAGCATGTAGTCACAATTGCTATGAGTTCATATGTTCAACTGTCCTGCCGTGTCTGAAAACCAGTTTCCTTTTAGTTATCTACTGCCTCTGGCTCTTAATGTCTTTCTATTTCCTCTTCCACAGAGATCCTTGAGTTTGCAGAGGAAACGGTATACTGCAGATGTTCCATTTAGGGCTGAGAAGATTTAAAGCAAGGGAGGATAGAACACTATACCATAAAAAGCTAGAAGTGAATAGTGGGCAGAAAAGGATAGAGCGAATGATGGAAAGACAGGGTAAAGGAGGGAGTATAGGGAGAGAGGTCAATACTGAAGATATTTCAGTAAAGTCATATGCAACCTACTACTCCTTAAAATGTATACTTACACAAATATAAAAACTTTAAATGGAATTACCGTGTAACCAAACAGTATGCCACTCCTGGATACCATATGCTTACAAACAAAAAGCCTAGTGCCATGGATAGGTTACTACTTTTGGAGTTGTTGGCCAGTGAGGTCCCAAAGGCCTTCAGACATTACATGCTATTATCAGTGTTCATGGTTACCCTCCAGAACTTGATGGTAAGGACCTTTCCCTGTAGACATCACAAACTGTGTTATAGAACATTGAAAACTCAAGCTGGTACACATCTTTAAGCTTCATCCCTAAGAGGTAACTTTTGTAGTGCCGTAAGGTATGGTGTGCATGCTACCAAAGGAAAAAGGGAATTATGAGTCTTATCCAGCTGTGACTCCTGCAAGCAATAATAACTGGTCTGCAAGGCATAAAATATAGTGGCAGACATGTCATGGGAGGAACTAACCGTTTTATGATTGGATTTGAGGTCTGCTTCACAAGATGAAACTCATACCTGGCACCATAAATGAGAGCCTATGGCCAGGCAGGTCCTAGGTCCTAGAGAAGAACCTACTCCTATTCCTTTGCTAAATCAGTATAGTAATAAACCTTAAGTCCTAATGACTTATTGTTATACTATATATTAGTGCATCTCTCAGCCCTAATCAGAGAAGCTTCTTTTTGCTACAAATGGTAATTAAGACAGATATGCATATTTGTTCAAGGTACAAAGAATACAAAAACTGAAATCATATAAGCTGGCTGCCATAAATTAAAGAATTTGGCAAAAATTAATTAAAGCATTCTGTCAGAACCAATTGGTTATATAAAACTTTTTAAAACAGTATCTTATATTTTGCTTCTTATAAATATTGTGCTTCCCATACTTATCTTGACAAAATTTATAATTATTTATACTTTTTGTTTCTGTACAGCTGGTTATTATTTACTATCATATCATTACTAAGAAATAACAAATACCAATAGAATGGAGAAAAGAAGTAAAATTGTTAGAAAAGCTAGAGACAAGTGTATCTTTAATTTTCTACAAGTTAATCAAGCATTGTGTTGACTCAAATAATTATACCCTTAGTGTCTTAAATCTTTACCTCATAGCATGAAATCAAGTTAGGAATAAAACTTTTTCAATATGAAGTGTTTTGAGAACTTCTTTCTGAATTTATATAAATTTAAAATCTTCTAAGACATAAGGAATGGACATATGTTTTTTTTTCAGGAATGGTAAAAAGATTAAGTACTATTGCCTTCCTTTATCAGTTAAAAGTAAATAAGATCCATTCTCCTAGTATTTCTTTCTGTCTTAGGGAGCCATATGTGATGATATAAGCCCAAAGTTCTCGATTTCAGTCCCTAACCACAAGACCATGAAACTTCAAACTACTTCCCTGCAGTAGTCCTTTATATTAGAGGTCAGTCTTGCCCTAGAGGAAATAGCCGAATGAGGAACTTAAAGTCTTTCAAACCCTGAATCTCAGCCTACCTTACACCTATGTCTATCTCCAGCTCAGTGGATTCTGACCTCTTAATTTATGCTCGAGCTCTGCCCAGTATCACCAGCATCAAGAAGGGATATCTACACATGGGAACATTACAAAGCAATACCATCTATTTCCTACTAGTTCTGCAAGTGGCTTAGGCTCTTTTCTTTGAAGAGATAGTCCTTCTTCTAGCTGAAGAGGTATTGGAAGTAGATGATGAGCTTCTGGGAGCGGGGGAGTCCTATACCCGACACGTACTTGTAGCACTAAGTGAACCCAATGGGTTTTTAAAAAGAATACATGAAGTTGAGAAAAAAAAAAAGTGATGGGGAAATAGAATGGAAAGGGTAGATTTGGTCAAAACTCATTATATGCATTTATGGGATTCTCAAACGATAAAAAAAAAAAAACCTAAAATAAATGAGGTAGGAAATTACTTTTTCCTTCCAACTAATAGGTGTTATTGCTTATTTTATTTGGTGAACTGAAAGCCCTACAGTGAGTGAAATGACAGTTATAACACCGTTTTCACCTGAGACAGAATTCTACTGCTGGATCAATAGACCTGTTTAACAACAGACCTGGAAACAGACTAAAAAAAGCAATGCTGTCACATAATGCTGACGTCAATTGACCAACACCACTCTGTGTGCAGTGTTAAATCTCCAGGGGTGAAGTGCATGGTACCAGCAGGCAGTTGTTCAACCAAGACTTCACATTCATGTTTGCCATCTATTTCCTCTACAGTTTATTGCTGTGCGTCGTTCCCTACTCATGCCAAGCGCTCCTGATGGACAGGCCTCCTCCTGCCTCAGGTTTTTCCTGGTGCCTCTGCTGTCCTGGCTCTGATGTTGCTGTCTTTCTGCCTTCTTCCACTTTCAGGACAAAACATGCCCATTTGTACCCTCCTTTACTTTCTTTAGAATTTACATATAAATGCAAAATGGCAAAGATTTGTTTGAATTTTATATTTTTTTGAAGGAGGTAAAGACTCTGGAATATAAGGTTTAAGTCGATAACGTTGACTTATCTGGTATTCACTGATACATGCATCTATTACTGTGAAATACACTACTTTATGTGAGCTCATACTTTTCATACTCAATGTTATCTTCCAGCATTTGGTCTCCATTTTCCTTAAAAGTATATTGTATACATGGGTGGTCTGATTTTGCCAGTTTGAACAGAATGGAAATATTCCATCCACCTTGTAAAGCAAAGTGCTGAACACACATATATCTAACCTTCTGGAACTTGGGACCTATGATGTACCCCTTCTCTCTTGAGAATTGGGTGTCTCCGGTTTTCACATTGTTCTCTGCCATTTGGCTGGTTTACGAAACAAAGGAGAGGGGAGATGTTTCCTCTTCATCTGCATTATTCATCCATTTTTGCTCAAGCACTCACCGGATGCTTTCCAGAAAAGGAGAGTAGATAGAAAATTTCTGGGTTTTACTTAGCTGTTGAAGGAAGAAACAATGTCTCTATTTGAGAGATACTGGTTCTAAGATTTATATAGATGGCAGAGGTGCCAAAGGAGCTAACAGCTGTGTCTACAGGGGAGGCTTTGGCTCACTGCACCCAAGTTCCCTGTGAAATCTTAAGGAAACTGACATAGTCACTGTCACCTCTATTGTCCCAGACAGAATAGGTAAGTATGGTCATATTTGAAGATTCAAGGTTAAGCACAAAAGGAAAACGTTTCTTGCTTGCTTTGATTAACATTTATTAGTGTGTGATAACACATTTGATCTAGAAAGGTTTTCATGTTTTTCTCCAGAAGAATCTTCTAAAAGGTTGTGCTTAGAGTAATATTTACCTACAAGACTGTTGTCTTGTTGATCACAATGAAAACATTAGCTGAAAAAATGTTTAAATTGTCATAGCAGATACTGGTATGTGTGAGAAAACAAATATAAGCAAGAGCTACATAAAACCAATGTAGTGCCATGCCAAAAATTGATGGGAATCACACACACACACACACACACACACTCTCTCTCTCTCTCTCTCTCTCTCTCTCTCTTAGAAAGTACTTTGTCTTTTTCTTCTGTTTCTTTTTTTTTCATTTTTACTTTCTTTTTTGCATTAAAATAAAGGACTTTTGTCTGATGAGTAGCAGTCATTTGACCTCAGATCATTAAGTGGGGAAAGTCTAAACAAGAAAAGGTAATGTTTATAAAATGTTGGGAAAGCATCAGGATTTATGAGCAAGACATTAAAGCTTGTAGAAGATTGTATATAATTACAGCAATAAGCATTTGTGTGAGAAGTAGCTATTATGCTGAAGAAAGATGGCAGCAAAACTTCTCAAGACAAAAATTGAGCACAAAAGAGGAGGGTAATACTGCTTATGAAATCATTAGTTAAAGCTTAAGAGATATGGGGGAAAATATACTGAAAATTAGTGAAAATAGAGTTTCCACAGACACACATACTATGCATGCCACACAAGACAGAAGAACAGTTCAGTACATGACAAACACAGCTTGACTTCAAAACCTCCATTTATTTGCTCATAAAGATCACATGACCTAAGACATGGCTGGCTAGTCTCTGATAATCCCCAAATTACCTCTATGGCAGAGGTAAAAGGCTCTGATACACAAAGCTAAAAGGCTGATACAACATTTTTTCAGAACAATTCAGTTTAAAAATCAGGCAGATTAGTGTATGCCATGCATTCGACTAGAGTGTTTTCCAAATTAGAAACATTCATTTCACCAGAGCATCTGCATTTCAGAAAGGCTCTTGTCTGACTTACTCCAGAACCCATCCATGACTTTGTGGGTCATGCCTTTTCCTGATAAACCAGCTGGAGAAAAAAAAAAGTGTAATGTCTTTTCTCCATAATGCATGCTATCAGTAAAAGATGATAGTTCCCATGTCCTGACTGGAGACCCACAAATCAAGCGGACTAGTCACTAACATAGCCTGTTGCACATTCGTGGACCAGAAAGCAGCATGGAGAATATGTGTTTCATAGCAAATGCCAAGGTAAAAGAAAACTTAACTGTAATTATTTGTTTACTATAATTGGCTTAAGCACGTGTTTTTACCATCGAGGGCAGCTATGCAGTGGGCAGTGCGACACACTGAGTCTGTGAACCACAGAAGTTTTGATTCTTGATGTGATGGTTCTGAATCCAATCTTCTCATTTTAGGTAAAAGCTGCTAGTTTTGCAGCTGAAATAATTTGGAGATATTTTCCAACTGTTTACTCACTGGTACTTCATTTTTGCACCCATTATAATCAATCACACATCGCGTCTGTGTTTGTGATGCTTATCAGCTGCTAATTTTCACAGTTTTTGCGTTAATTTGGACACATAATATGATTCAGTTGGTTCACAACTTTTATAGTTCGTATAATCAGATTCAAAATATTTCTATGCGCAGGCTCACATTTACCATAACCAAACAAACCTTTTGCAACAGGCAAAAATAGAGAAGGAAAGGTAAAGGCCTTCCACTCAAGAATGCAAAGTGCATTCAAACATCACAATCATTTATAAATTGTTAAGGTCCTGGAATGTATCTATTAAAAAGCAATTGCTTCCGGTCTCCTCTCTGAGGGTATATGCTGTGCATGACTGTTGTGTCATTCAGATCAAGGAATATGGATCAAGGAAATAGCTCAAAAAAGGCTTTGTCTTATTAATCACAACGCCTAAGCAACAAGCAAACTTCAAACATGTCCCTGAAAACGAAGACCGAAATAGTAAAAATGTGAGGCCTAGGGATCCTCTTTGGGATGGGAGGGTCAGGTTTCTCTTCAGTAATTAGATGAAGCCAGTAATTATTGGCTGAGGAGTCCCCGTTATATCATCATTTCTTTGTTTATTCTATCTTTAAGTGATTCAAGTAACTTCTAGCCTTCTCGTTAAGTAAGTAGTATATGTTCTCATAATGCATGAAGCTGCAGACCAGTGAAAAGACAGCATCTGCCAATGTTCTCCAGTAAAGAACAAAAGAAAAGGGAAGAGGATGCAGAAAGACAAGAGAGCTTCAGGATTATGTAGATTGGATAGGTTGTATCCAGAATTATAAACTGGGTGAACTGAGAAAAGCAAGGAAAAAGTAGCCCAAGTCTGAGTTCAAATGGAAGAATTGATGTGAACTACACATTCTTCTTGGGCCTGGAATAGACTAGGATTAAAGAATAAATGCACCCTCTGATAGAATGTAGGCGGAAGTGGCCTGGAGGAATATAAAAATCTCTTGCCTCACACAAATCTCAAAGCGAAGGAGAATGGGGATGGCAGGAAAGCACATAGATGGTATGATTGCATGGCCTTGCTGCTTAGTAAAGTTTTATGTGTGAAAGTTCAGTTTAGCTCAGAATGCTAGTCCCTGCTGGAGGGTATGAGAAGCCTTCCATATAGACTTATGTACCTCCGGGGGGGGGGGGTAAAGCAGGTGCCCCTGTGCACAGTCTGGGAGCCTTCTGGTCCCCTTGGCCCCAACATTAATGTTGGCTCTAGGACTCTTTAGGGTGCTGTTTTCCAATAAGGGAATTAAAGGGAGAGTGATTGTGACTTACAGTCAGGCTCCTGACTGTCTGACCATAGGTGGACAGAGGTGTAAAATTAAGCATATGCTATTAATAGAGCGTCTGTTTGTACAGGAGAATGGGTGGTTCTTGGTGGCAATAAAGAACCTTTGTTTTCATGGCCAGTTTCTCTTTTCACTGTGTGTTGCCTGTATCCTGAAGCACCTCATTGACAACTTCTCTCCACGTTTTTTTCTTCTATTCAGTCTTTTTGTAAATAGGCAAATGTTTAACCTATACCACAGTGTCTCAAACATTTCTTTCTGTCATTCATAGCCATTTTACTCTGCAAGTGTGCATATTTTGTGTACAAATAAAACATTATTCACATATCTACATATACCACCTTATGTCAGTGTTAAAAATCTAATGGGATATCAAACAAAATATACTTTCTAGTGACATTACATGCCCATTGAGAAGTAAAAAATCCATCCTATCCAACTAGGAGACCATTGAATTGTAGATAGTAATGTTCTTGATTATGAAATTGCCTTGATCTGGGGGGAAGGAAAACTGGGTGGGACATTTTGTAGTCTGTGCAGCCATCTGGACATACTTTTAAATGAAAATGCAGATGTGTAAACATACACATAAGATGTTAACCTCTGTCTTCCTATCTGTTTCCAGAGGAAACGTGAGACTATTCTCACTGTCATTTTCTTCTGCCAAGGAGGCATAAATGCATTGCTCATAGCTATGTCGCCCACCCTCTTTACTATCCTTACCCCACTTGACAGCCAACTGATAGGGCCAGCTTCCACCTGTTTCCTATGACCATCTGGAGAGTTGGCAGGGTCGGTGGCAGGGCAGAATCCCTCCAGGCTCCAGGGTGGACCAATTGCCCACCAACCCTCATTCTTCTCTGCAAGCCTGGAAGATCCCTAAGGGGCTGGGTCTTCCTTTATTATTATTTATTAATTCAATTTACATCTCAGTCGTTGGCCGTTCTTCTCCTCCCAGTCCCACCTTCCTACCCGCATCCTCTGCCCTATTCCTCGGAATAGGACAGCCCACCTACCCAGACACCCCAGCTCATCTATTTACATGAAGACTGAGTTTGTCTTCCTCCCCTGTGGTCTGGTAGGGAAGTTTCATCAGGGTAAAGTGATCAGAAAGCAGGCAACAGAGTCTGTGTCAGAGATATTCCCCTCTCTCCTAACTTCAGCCGACATAAAGCCTAAGATGTCCATCAGGCTTATCTTCCTGGGGTCTGTGGATTGCAGTATGTCTATCCTGTACTATATAGCTAAGATCTGCTTATAAGTGAGTATATACCATGTGTGTGTTTCTGGGTCTGTGTTACTTCACCCAGGATGATCTTTTCTAGTTCCTTCCTGGGTTTAAGGTGTTATGAAAAACAAATGGTTTTGGCTGCATATATATATACAACCACCAGGGGGAGCTCTGGCTATCTTCTTGATGGACTGCTCTGCAGAATGGAAACAAAGATACAAAAAATAAACATCACCGCTTTATGCCAGTATTATATTGCAGCCATTCACACAAAACAGGCAGCTTGGTGACTACACTTTTAAAGGTGATTACCCCATAGTCACAGAAAGAAGAAAAAGAATCCAAAAGAATCAACTGATTTGCCTAGAATCACACAGTTAAAGGAAGGCCTGTGCTCAGCTTAGCAGACGCTCCATCTGCTGTCGCTGGGGAGACTAGTACATGGGCACATTGAGTATATGCACATATAAACATGTATGTGCTTTGTGGGTGGTATACATCTTTATTTACCACGTCTCTGTATAATGTGTATATGTCATCCTGTAAGCACATGTATATGCATGCACAACACACATGCGTATCCATGTCATATATATTCACGTGTGTATATCATTGTTGTGAACACACTGTGTCCATGTACACATTTGTAACACATATTCGTCCATGCATGCAGAGACACAAGTGCCTCATGTGTGCACATGTCAGTGTACGAGGCTAGCACAGTGTGTGATATTATTAGCTTATGGCTGCCAGTTTGCCTTACACAAGATATCCATGAACCTACATTTGGCTTTGTAAGAACTGTGAATCTGTCCACCTCGTTTTCCCAGAAATCATTGCTGGCCTCCTTTATTGTCCATCTTAAGTACTTACTGCTTTGGCCAGATATACAACACTTAGGGGAGGAAGAACTTATTTTGGAGCACATTTTGAGTGCCAGGGCATGTTATCAGGAGCATGAGATACTGGTCACATTGCCTCTGTAGTTTGGAAGCAAGTGGTGAACAGGAAGTAGAGCCAGGTATAAAACATCGAGGCTCACCCCTAAGGACCAACTTCCTCCAGGGAGGCTCTGCTTCCTAAAGTTCCATAACCTGAGAAGCCCACCGGCTGGAGACCATACATTCAACTGCATGAATCTATGGGTTACATTTATATCAAACTACCATGATTTCTAATTTGCCACTGAAAGGAGATTTAAAATTTGAGGAGAACATGGTGAAATAGTTGTTAAAGTGGAGTTACCCAGCTTTGGACAGGGCCAGAATATCGTGTCACCATATTAATATTTTTCAGCTTCATTGTTTTTCTTTATCCTTATACTTACATCTGCATTGATTGGCTGTTTGGTACCTGGGGAGCACCTGACGAGGAGAGGGTGGTTTATGGTCAGTCTGCAAGAGGTCTTAGCTGGACAGGGTTTTGTGTGCCATGGATTCACTACTCGTAGGGTAAAAGCATGAGGTAAAAATAGCTAATGGCCACCATTTTTATAGGTTAATTCTTTAATCTTTACCATGGCACTAACAAGTCAGAGCTATTGTTAGCATCCTCAGTTTACAAATAAGAAAGCCTTGGCACAGAGATAAGTAACTTGTCTGAGGCCAACTGCAACTTAATCCCTATGCCAAGACTGTTCCTTGCCAATTAGCCCCCCTTACTTAGCTTGTGTTTTATTTCCTGGCTTCACTATGCATGCCAGTGTGTGGGCAGGTGTTGTGAGTCATCTCTGACTCCCCTACTCATCTCTCCAAAGTCCATAGATCCTCAGACGCAGAATGCAGAGGATGTCAGCCCTTGTCTTTTGAGATAAACAGACAGTAGTGTTTGGTCATGTTTGAAGCTCTTGGACTGAGACCACAGCCACCAACTGAGCTTTGTGTTAAAACTCTAGCCAACAGCAAGTAGAGAATGAGCCAAAGCACCATGCTCACATAGTTCCCACACAGAAACCTCTCACGACTAGACTGAATTAAGACTCTTCTCCCCAGCCACACCATACAAGGGTCTACTGCTGGAGCTGTTATGACATACTGGCAACTCACACAAGCCATGTTTTCTCCCCCAGCTCTGAAGTTTGAGAGTCTGTGATCATGATGTCAGTAGGGTTGGCTCTTTTTGGATGCTTCCTCATTGGCTTGTGAATGACATTTTTCTCCTTTTGCCCCATAGCTCTTCCTTCTATGTTTTGAACCCTTATCTCCCCATCTTTTAAGACCAGTCACATGGTTTCACCCAGTGCGGTCTACCCTATGGCCTGACTTACTTATTCACTACTTTACAGACCTTTTCCACGTAATCTTGCATTCTGAATTCGCTACAGCTGTGTTTTTTAGAACAAATTTTGGTCCGTAACAATTGCTATCATCATCCTGTGGTTGCTATGGAGATAGAAGAAACTGCAGAGAGTACAATGTACCCATGTGTAATCATGAGGCAGGACTAGCCCTGACTCCAGGCCCTGGGCCCTTTTCCATGTCAGTACCCTGTCACTTTCCAGCTACTAGTTGTTCTGATTTTGTCCATATTTATCATGGCCCATGATGCCTTTCCTGTGGGCATTCCTGTTCTCACCCTGACTGAATTTCATCCTTGCTGACAGTTTACAGAGTATCTGCAGTTCTGATGACACTGAGTTCTCACTGACTAGCAGAGAAAACCTGTCAATCGCAGGAGATGCTTCCAGGGATAATCAAGCACTGTAATACCCTACACCATGCTGAAATTAGAGGCTCCTCCTACTTATGCTTTCCCTTTTCCTACATGTACTTTTCACCCACCTCTTAAAACTTTCAAGCATTTGTGAATACATGTGTATCTGTGTGTTGGTGTACACACACACACAAGATTGAAACCTATCTTGTGTCTTAGTTGCTTCTGAACTTTGGGTTTCGGACATCATTCATAGTAAGCTTGACATTTGTTTCCCGTTTATTTTGTATGTTTGCAGAGTATTATAAAGAAGCTTTATATTGGATCTCCAAAGGTCCTCCTGAAATCAGTTACTCATACTATTCTTAACGTAATGAATTCTATCCATCTTAAAGGTTGCCACATTGTCACTGGTTTCTCCCAGCTAACAGGACTTCCGAGGAAACTGAGCCAAGATATTAACCATTAGTCACAGATTGTGCTGTAGACTTCCCAGGCAAAAGGGCCCTCGAGACCCTGCTCCAGGCTTGGCAGACTCTGTGTTCTGCTTAGACTTGTTTTTACTTGACCTATGCAAGGAAACTTGAATGTTTGAGTAAACTGCTGAATCAGTTAGTAGCTCTTAATTATAACTTTAAAAAATAACACAAAATGTGCAACATTAGATATTTTCAAGTGCACAATTCTGTGATTGTTGGGGTATTCACATGGTTGTGCAGCAGATTTTCAGGGCTTTGCCATCTTACCAGTCTGGTTCTGTATCCATTAACTTCCATTTTCCCCTTTCCCCAGCCTCTGCCAACCACAGTCCCACCGTTCGTTTCTAAGAATGCGATGCTCTAGGTATCTCATCTAAATGGAATTACACAGCGTTTGTCTTTCTGTGACTAACTCCTCACCTTTAGCATAATGCCCTTGAGAATCATTCATATGGTAGCATAAGGCAGAATTGTCTTCCTTATAAAGACTCAATAACTTCCATTGTTTATGTTTTTTCCTTATTATCTTTCTTCATTTATCCATATACATATCATTTAATTTGTTTAAACTTCTTATTGGGAATAATGCCAGAGGGAATATCTATGTACAGACATTTCTTCAGAGCCATGTTTCCCATAGTTTGGCATAACAGGTCCAGAAATGGTACTGGAATGTTACTTATATCTTTTGTCTTAGCCAGTTCCAGTAACTGTGACTCTAGAGGAAGAAATAGCTCATTTCACTCAAAGTGAGATTCATAGAAGCTCTAGAGTCAATTGTGGTGACTGAGCCATGCATCTATTGTTTTAGGCCAGAACGCAATGACCAAGAAATAGCAAGGAGAGTGAGATGTGATTGGGTCATTAGAATCCTCGTACTAGAAAACTAGGTTGTTCTCCAAATAGGAGAGGCAGAAATGATGTTGAGCAACCTCAATCTTGTCTACTGTAGTGTCTCCAGACAGGCATGCAGGCTAGAGACAAGTTGCTTGGGCTCAGCTCTTAACTCTATTGTTAAATAATCTCAGGCAAGTTAATTGCTTTCTTCCAGAGTTTCTATGAAAAGCAAAGCTCTCTTTGAGAATTACACAGGCAAATAAATGCAGAAACATTTGGAACAACAATTCAACACTGAACAAATCATAATTAGTATGAGAATGGCGGCAATTCAAAATGCAAGAAACTATACATTAAAACACAAATATATATGCTTCTTATGAGAAAAGAAGGCTAGGCAACATCAGTCTGTCTCTGTGAAAGTGTTATGGGGTACAGTAATGCCTATGTCTTGTAGGATGCCGGCACTCTGGATATTCTCTACACCCCATCAGACCACTCCAGCCACTCAGCCTGTCACTCTCTGATGTCCCCATAACTCTTTCAAACCTGTTCTCAGATTTCCAAAAACTAGAAAGATTAAGCAACTCATGTCTTCCCTGTAAACAACAACAACATCAAAATAAGAAGAAAAATGTTGATCATGCTATGAAGTAAGCCCAAATAACCTCATTTTCTACTTCCTACCCCTTCCTCAGAAATGCAAGGCTAAATTGCTTTTCTTTTTCCTTAGGGTATTGTTATTGCACGTCTCCTTTGAGAGATATCTTAAAATGTGTCTTTAACTGCTCTTGGAAATGAATGTCCTGTACCTGGGGGCCTCTGCCACTTCTCAGGGGAAGTCTGGTAACCACGCCCCCTCAACTGTGACAGTGAGTTCTGCATTGCATGTCCTTAGAAGATAGAATAGCGGTCCTCTGTACCCACTATTCTTTGTCTTGCAGAGCATTCCCAGCTTCTCAATGCCCACGAGCAAGCACTAGTCTTTCCATGCAGCAACAAAACATAGGAATAAATTAGCCCTGGGAGTACTGCAGCCAGTGTTTAGTTGAGATGCCTAGAGTGGACACTTCTTGCCACTTCAGAGACACAACTAGTGCTAATTGGAAGCTTCTTATCCACTCTCTACAGGCAGGCTCAGTGCTGGCCAAAAGCCTGAACATAAGCCTGAATTCTACTGCTACATGGCCCCTCTGTCTGGTGAGAGTACAGGATCCTCAAGCCAGGGAGAGGCACTTGAGCCCTCAAGCTTGTTTCTGTGGCTGTGACTCCTGCACCTCTCATAGGATGGATGAAAGAAGCACAAAGGCAGGGAAAGAGGAAGGGGCCTCTAAACAGCCCATGTCAGATATGAAGTTAGGGTTGCACCCTGGGAAGGCTGATTTGGGAGGAATTACACCATTGCTAATTGAATAATTCATTTTCTGAACAACTTCAAAGCATGAGGAGAATAATAACTTCTATGAAATATGGATATGTTAATTCTGCTTACTGTTTAGCCCTAACGACTTACGCAGTCATCCATTAACATTCACAGGGAACTCTGGGTGCCCAGATCCCCTATGTGAAGTAGTGTAGTATTTCCACCTAACCTACATAATCCTCCCTTGTATAGTTTAAATTATCTCTAGATTACTTATACTACTCAGTACAGTATAAATGGTTGCATTGGTTAAAGAAAATGACAGGAAAACTGTCTATACATGTTTACTAGAAATATAATGCTTTCTTGTGGGGCTTGTAGATAAAATAGAAATACCTTCGTGTGTTTTACACAGTGGCATATTGCAAGAGAAACAGAATTAAAATAGAGACTGGTTCATGTGACTGGAGAGCTGAAAGCCCAACCATCTGCCTTCAGCAGGCAACAGCCTCAAAAGCACTAGATATGTGAGTCAGTTTTAGGTAAGGGCCTTCAAGCCAGGAGTTCTGCTGCCCAAAGGTGAGCAAGGGTGGATTTCCCCATGCAAACAGCGCTTGGTTGCATTTTGGTGCGGGGCAGATTGAATGCTGCGTTCTGTAAATCCTGAGCTCCAGGAGGGATATCTTTTTTCTTGTAATCTATAATAGCTAAAATGCTAGTGTCTCCATAGAAGCCTCAGACACCCTAGAAATATTCTGCTCATTTAGACTCATTAGATGATATGTAAACAACTGTCAAGAGTTCACCACTGACCGCATGGATGTTTTTAAACCACACTTAATCTCCAAATGCAGATAACGATGCAGTCTTAATATCAAGTAACACAAGGCAGCTCTGCTGCACACCATCAGAAACATAGGATTCCCTGCCTCCAGGGGCAACCCCCGTAAGACACTCTTTTCCTGGTGTATAATTACTAATTAAGTACTGATATAAAATGCCATGCAATGGAAAGAAGACCAGAAAAAGATGATATATCTTTTTGCATAATTTATATATACCTAAAAACATATTCATAACAAAAAAGAAGAATGGCTGTAATCATCATTTCTGTAAACAGATTCATGGCACGAACTGGTATTTCTATCATCCACCTTCTTTTCAACCTTTATTAAGTACCTATAGTGGTCATGGTTCCTATTTAGTGCAATGACACAAACTCTCATTCTTGAAGGATCTGGGCAATTAGTGGTCTTCCTAGAATTGATTAGGGTAGTTTTCCATTGACCTTAGTCATAGGACATTGTAATTCTGAGACTTTCCCTAAGGGGCAGCCAGTGTTCTAGAAATATTCTTTGATACTTTTGTTAGGAGTCACAGTCCAGTTTCCCTTTGGTAGTCTGGATCAATGACTGTCACCATCATTCCAACCTTTCTTGGCCTTCAAGACACAAAGAGCCCAAAGTGATGGGCAGTTTTAACTTTCAGTTCAGTGACATCTTTGTTGTGTCTACTCACAGAACTTTAGAATGAAGGACCCTAACCCTGTAGAACATAAGGGTGACAGAACAGGAAGCAGAAATTTTGTTAGTGGGTAACTCAGCAGTAAAAATATGTGATTCCACTTCGGTTCTACCCTTTGAGTCCCAGCTCTGGGAAGAACTGCACCTTATGTTGGATGCTGATTCCCACATGCAGGCTCCTGAAGAACTGTGCTCAGTATTATATGGTACCACCGTGTGGTCAGTGCTATCTGAGTCTCCAAAAGACCATGGTTTTACCAGGATGTCAAAAAACATGTAAAATGAGTGAATTTTGTTAGCATGAGTCTATCACTGACATAAAAAATACTATCTTTAACCCATTTAATATAAAGTGAGTGAATAGACACTAGTGGGATGATGTATCTAGTTGTTTTTGTACATTATAAAGAGAGGCCAGAAATAAAAGCAACCAAATGTAATCTGTGATTATTCTAAGGATGAGTGACTTTATTCTAATTGTTAGTATGTTCTTGATTTTCTAATCTAGAGGGGAAAATGAAACAAACTTATTTTAAAACCAAAAAGAATCCTAATAGGAACATACCAGGTAAAATTTGGTGGTAGTGCACCATCCTTGCCTTTTAGGAAAGGAAAGTGAAGGATGCCGCGAGTCCTGGGGACTGACCTTGAAAACGTAGGGCCAGACCTCAGCATCCATGCAGGTTATTTTGGGGATTGGTAGTTTTGCTGAGGTGAGTGTTTTCTGACCAGTAAAGCCAAGTTATTTTGGGCCACCATAATTGTGTGTTAGACAGGTGGTTTGTGTATGAAACATTTAATTTACAGGCTGTGTAGTCTGTTGACTTTGGATAAGGCTAGAAACAATTCTATACAAGTTTCCCCAAATGATGGGCTCAGATGCTGATCTTGTCACCGTTACAAGCAGATACACATCACCAAGCCTGCTGGAGGGGCAAAAGGGCTCCATGGGAAAATCATGGTATGACTTTCCCTGGTCTGTAAACTAACCACTCACTGGGATTGAGTGCCCTTTAGATGGTAATTTTGCAGGGTATGTATGTGTTACAGAGAACATATTATATGAGCATAAATATTAGTCACGTACCTTTTCTTCACATATTTTATGGTGTATTTGCATTTGGGGATTTCTGATAGTATTGAGAAGGTAGCTTGTCTTGAAACAACACCTGTCAGAATAGCTTTCAATATTAACTATATATGCTTTTATTCATTAGTACAGACCCAAACAACAGTTTGAATAAATCATCTTCACAGTTTGTGCTAGTCTATGTGTCCTAAACTTTAGGCAATGTACACAAATAAGAAGGCAAAAATATTGAACTGGCAGCTATGCAGATGAGGCTGCAGATGTGCGTGGGGATGTGAGGTGGGGAGTCCTCAGAGACCTAGTTTAACAGTCACTGAGAATCCCTTAATCCCCCACAGCCTGGCCACACTCATGTGTTTCCTTAGGACATTATGGCAACATATTTTGAGTGGAAAGAGAGAATAACATACATTTATTGTCTCTGAGACCTAGAGGTCAGATGTCTGAAATCTTTGGCAGGCCCCGTTCACTCTGACACTTGTAGGGGTCTGATAACTGAAAAAGAAAAGTTTTAAGTAAAAGGTAAGTTCCATTTGCTTACATTGTGTTAGGAGAAAGGAAAGAAGGGAGGGGAGGAGGGAGGGAGGGAGGGAGGGAGGGCAGGAGGGAGGGAAAAAGAAAAAAATGAAAGAAGAAAAGGAAGAGAAAAGCATAAGAAATTATGCAGGATGGTGGTGTTCTTTGTGCTCCTATAGAGTAGAGCCAGTCTCTGTTACCCAGGGGTCTATGATGGGATGTAGACCTGGGGCCACTCAGGGGCTTTAAGAGCTACAGCTGAAGAATCAACCACTAGATCATGGGAATGCCATGGAGAACAAAATTCAGGAAATCACTCACCTCTAGGCCAGTTAGTCAAAAGAAGGAGCAGACAAAATCACCACCACCACTGCCACCATCATCATCATCATTATCATGTCTTGATTGATTTGGAACTTCTCAGCCTGTATACTTCTGTCACTCAGGTGGCAAAAGTTCAATGTAAGGTTCTTTTTAGTGTAAGGCATATGGTATGGTCTGAGTCCAAGACAGGAGCTAGAACACCTTGTATTATCCTGAACAGCTTAAAGCTTCATGCATTTGATAGATTTATAGATAATAAAACTCAAGAATCCACCAATATGCAAATAAAAAGACATAGCATGTGAAGAAATGTAATCTATATTTAAACAAAACAACCACAACCTTATTTTTGATTGTTTTAGAAACACCAAATAGAAGGTTTTGTTAAAGATAGACAGGGACAGTTTCATCTGTAATGACTGACTTTCACTTTCAATACAGCTGAAAGGGGGTGGACATATGAAGAGGAGGAGGTGACTCATCTGATGCTGGATGGGCTCTCAGTATCACCGGAGGCCAGGCAGGTCCAGGGACTGGGGCCTCTGAGATGTTCAATATTGCGGTGGCATTGCAGGTCACTTGTCATCTTTTCTGAGATATAGAAGATGATTCACAGTACTGTATGTTATTTGTCAAGCAGAAGATTAGATTCTTATGTCAAGATTCTCAAATGTTACCAAAAAGCGTGCATTTCACTTATTAAGTTCATTATTTCATCATGACTTTAAGGTTCATGGTGTGGCAGTAGAAGGAAGCCTTCCTCCCCAGGTTCGCTATCCAGACCCCAGATACCCCTTGTTTCTATACTTTCTAGGCTTATGGTCTCAGTGGGCAGGCAGGAGGGATTAAAGGGAACTCAAAAGCACACTGTGTTTCTGAGCAGGTGGTCTGACTCCTTTTCTTCCTCTGTTAGAAAGATGTTTTATTTCTAACTGGCAGTACATGCAAAAAGGGATTATAAGCATTATTCAAACCTAGAAGAATCTAGAACAGGGATATCTCTTATTTTTAATAAATGAAAATGAAATCCATCTTTTCCTAAAATGTCTAGCAATGAACCAGGAAACCTCAAAGTATATGTGACAGAAAACAGAGGGGAAAGGGACTCAAAGAAAAATAGCAATAAGCTGGGTACAGTGGCGCACACTTGTAATCCCAGCACTCAGGGAGGCAGAGGCAAGTGAATCTCTGTGAGTTTGAGGCCAGCCTGGCCTACAAAGTGAGTTCAGGACAGCCAAGGCTACACAAAGAAACCCTTTCAAAAGCAATAAAAATTCAGTTGGTGGGCCTGAGATGAGATGAGATGGCTCAGCAGATAAAGTTGCTTGCCTTCAATCTAAGTTAGATTTCAAGAACCTTTGTGATGGATGGAGACAAGCATTCCCGCAAATTATCCTCTGACCTGCAAATGTGTCATGTGTCATTGCATATACACATAGACAGATACACACAAACACACACAACAAACAGATAGATAGATAGATAGATAGATAGATAGATAGATAGATAGATAGATAGATAGATAGA
>NW_026596051.1:7672669-7720519 GCF_907164565.1 Psammomys obesus
AGATAGATAGATAGATAGATAGATAGATAGATAGATAGATAGATAGAGTAGATGATTGATGATAGGTAGATACATAGATAGGTTATACATTCATACATGCATATATAGATGATAGATTAGATAGATAGAGATATATAGACGATAGACAGACATATAGATTGTAGATAAGATGAAACATAATGATAGATGGTTGATGACAGGTTGTAGATAGATTACAGATGATTGATAATAGATGATAGATAGATAGATACATAGATACATAGATGTAAAAAATTATTCACTGTTCCTGATCTTCCTGAAAAAAACAAGCACAAAGGCATCAAGAAGGACTCTGGATCAAACAGTACTCATTTCCTCAATAAAAAAAGAGAAGGTGTTCAGGGGCAGGAGAGCTCTAAATTTAAGAGCAAAATTTAAAAGGCACTTATTTATGAAACATATGCAGTCTCTACTAAATAAAACCACCACCAACAGTTTAATATGACACATGAATATACTCTGTTTGGCCAGTTTTATATTAAATTGAAATCAGTAGCAGAAGCCCTGCACTTACGAGCCCCTATGCAGACGCAGTCCCCAGACACTGTCCCTTGAGCCCTAATGATGAAAGACAGAGGTGGAGAAACTCAAAGGACAGTGGGTGATACTTCTCATAGATTGCCTTGTCCACACGGCAGATGACTTGCCTGCTCTGTGACAGACCCAAGTCACAGTCACTTCCAAATTGAGCCCCTTAGCAACTTGGCGTATTGAAGGTTAATTTTCTGAGGTGTTGATTAAATAAAAGTCATGTGCTTTCATACACTAGACGACTTGGAGACAGAGGTTCTATTTTGACAGTGGAAATGAAGGCTTCCTTTAGTTCTTGGCATCAGCAGCTGCCCTCCACTCCCAGTCCCTGTTCCATTCAGAGGTGAGGCCGCAAAAGTACTAAAAGTGTTGGGGTGTTTTTATTAAAAAGTACTTTCAAATACTCTGAAAATCGTGGATATATGTGACTAAATTTTGTTCAATAGAATGTAAAAGATCTTTCAGCTTAGAAAAATTTAAATGTAAATATTCTAGTAAGGTTCTGATTACATTTTCTTGGTGAAAGAACCTTGTTTAATTTAAACTTACCTATGTGAGTTTCTGTAATTCTTTTTGATACGCTTGCCACCTTTCTGAGCCTGACAGAGTATTTCTGTCACACATACTCTCAAGGGTAGGTGAAATAATTTGTTGGTTTGTCTCTAAAAATATTATATCTATTTCGTTAATTTCTAGTAAGTATGTGAGTAGTGGGGTAAATGCTATAGTACATACACAGAGGTCAAAGAACAACTTTGAGAGAGTCAGGTTTCTCCTAATATGCAGGTCTTGGGAATTGAACTAAGTTGTAAGGGTTCACAGCATATGTCTTTTCCTGCTGACTCATCTCTCTATCTCTGAAATTTTATAATTTGCAAAATAGAAATCATGGTATGTGCACTGGAGGTGTTATGAAAATTAAATAGAAGATAAAAAAAAGTGCCAGTCACTTGAATAACACAGACTATAAAGACCTAATTCTATGATGTGACTCTCAAATGTTTCTGACCAGACCTAAATCTCATAGCAATTATTAATTAGTCAATTCTCAAATATTTTAGATGACTTTTAAATCCATTATATCACCATTAACAAGGAATCCTGTTTGGTTATATGCTAAAGAAGGCATGTGTCTTAGTCACATAGCAAGTTTCTATTGCAGTGATAAAATATCATGATCAAAAGCAACTCTTACAATCCTTAGCTCACCCTTTGTCTCTGAAATATGTCAGGGCAGGAAGGCAAGGCCAGACTGTGGAAGCAAACCTAAAGCAGGAAGTATGGAAGAATATGCCTTACTGTTAGATCCTCGTGGCTTGCTCAGCCTATCTTGTTGTTGCACCATCCACAGTAAGCTGAGTCCTTCCAAATCAATCATTAATGGAGAAAATGAATGACTGACTTGCATATAGACAATCTGATGGAGGCATTTCCTCAACTGAGGTTCCTCTTCACAGACAACTTAGCTTGTGTGTAGTCTTATTGAAAAAAAGAAAAAGACAGCATTTAAAAACAAAATGGAACCTTACTCTGATAGGGACTGGGTTCAAACACTGACCACCAACACCAACACTATAGCTACTGTATTTAGAAACTCAAGTACCTATGTCAATGTATTGTCAACTACTAGAAGTCAAAAAAGCTGCCTTTCAGCACAGTGGAACTCTAATTAAACCCTGTTCCATGTGTGACAAATAGGACTGCTATCTAGGCTTTTTGTACCAAAGTAAGGGAACACTGAGATTCATGAATGCCAAGGGAACCTACTTTCTCACATTGCTGCTACCCTCATTGAAACACATAAAAGATAGCCAAGAATCAACAGACCATTTTATTTTGTTGCCCTTCCTTCCTTTCCTCCCTTCTTCCTTTCTTTCTTCTTTCCTTTCTTCCTTTCTTATTTGTTTCTGAGGTAGAATCTCACTATTATTTTTCATATTTTTTTAATTTTTTTTAATTTTTTACATTAATTACATTGTATTTGCTTTGCATCCCAGCTGTAGCCCCCTTCCTCATTCCCTCCCAATCCACCCTTCCTCCCTCATCTCTTCCCTGCCCCTTGTCATGTCCACCAATAGGGGAGGTCCACCTCCCCTTCCACCCAATCCTAGCTTATCAGGTCTCATCAGGACTGACTACAATGTCCTCCTCTGTGTCCTGGCAAGGCTGTTCCTCCCTCAGGGGAGGGGGGGGTCAAAGAGCCAGCCACTGAGTTCTTCTCAGAGACAGTCCCTCTTTCCCTTACTAGGGAACCCACTTGGATACTGAGTTCCCATGGGCTACATCTGTGCAGGGGTTCTAGGTTATCTCCAAGCATGGTACTTGGTTTGAGTATCAGTCTCAGAAAAGACACCTGAGCCCAGATTTCTTGGTTCTGTTGCTCTCTTTGTAGAGCTCCTGTACTCTCCAGGTCTTACTAACTACCTCTTTTTTTATATGATTTCCCTGCACGCTGCCCAAAATTTGGTTATGAGTCTCAGCATCTGCTTTGATACACTGCTAGGGAGAGTCTTTCAGAGGCCTTCTGTTGTAGGCTCCTGTCCTGTTTCTTGTTTTCTCCTTCTTCCAATGTCCTTCCCCTTTGTCTTTCTAAGTGGAGATCGATCCTCTTACCCTGGGTCCTCCTCCTTGTTTAGCTTCTTTAGGTGTACAGATTTTAATGTGTTTATCCTGTCTTATAGGAGACTCCTTTTTAAATGTATAAGAGACAGGCTGATCAAAAGAATCGACTTTAAAGAAAATAAAGTTACTTAGAACTGAAGAAATGAAACAAAACTTTCAAAATGCTTTATTAATTACATTAGAAAATTCCAATATTTTATCCTATGCATAAAACATAATTAAAGTATTGTTAAAAATAGACAAATGTTTATCAAAACATTCATGGAATTACAGATTACATCTTTTAAAACTTATACATTTAGGTGTAGGTATGATCTTTTTTAATAGAATACAAATGCCACAGAAACTAACCCCAAGTATCAACAGGTAAGACTATAAAAAGAAAAAAAAATAGTTTATTACAGAAAAGGAAAAAATCAACAGAGCAGACATTCTACAGCATGGGAGAAAATCATTACCAGCTACATTTCAAACAAAGGGCTAATATACAAAATTCACAAAGAATTTCAGAAGTTAAATACCAAGGAAATAAAACTGACAATCAATGAATGGGCAAGTGAACTGAATAGATAGACACACACTTACACACACACACACATACACATACAGAGAGAGAGAGAGAGAGAGAGAGAGAGAATCAAATGACTAATAACTATTTTTTAAAGTCATCAGGAGAATAGAAATAAAAACTGCTTTGAAATACTACCTCATTTCAGTCGAATGACTATCAACAAATCTGACAATAAATGTTTGAAGAGGATGTGGAGGGATAAGGGGTCACCTTTATTCACTGTTTTACAGAGAGAGGTGCAAATTAATGCAGACATTGTGGAAATAAGTTTGGTGATTTCTCTAAAACTTAAAATTAGAAGTACCATATGACCCTCCTATTTCACTCTTGGACCTACACCCTAACCTAACCCATTAGGAGTCTAGGATTAGACATAGTTCATGCTCTGAAAGAATAAGAATAGATTGATGGAAAAAAATAAAATATTTCACTCTTAAGCAGCTTTATTTGGGGGTACATCATCAGTGCTTTCCAAGTCTTCATCTTTTCTTCCTTAACACAGCCATGGTCTATGTTGTGTTTCCTATACTGCTACCTTCACCATGGAATGGTCTTCATATGCCTGGGTCTCTAAATGAATTGACATTGACATTAAGATGAGATACTAAACAGTTTTTATCAAGCTAAAGAGGATAAAATTTTGAAGAGCAATATGCCAACTTCACTTCATAAGAACCATGAGAACTGATAAGAGAGCACAGCATTTGCAGACATTAGTTGGAACAGTATCCATGTAGCACTGATAGCAGAGGGTCTCCCAAAGATTAATCTTAAACCCACCTTCTTGTACACACCAATGAGTATTTACATATCTGTGCACATGCAGCATGTATCTAACATGAGATCCTGGAACCCTGGCTACAGTACCCAGCATTCCCTAGGTTTTCTCCACCTCTTATCAGACTGTTCACCTCTACCTTCCAACAAGTTTGTTCCAAAACCTGGTTCAGTACTCAGCTTCCTGACTCCCCTATTTAGAATGAATGTTTCCCTACATCCCTAGACATTCTCTATGGTCTTCATTACCTCAGATCTTCAACTGCCACACTGTGCTTACATGTGGCTTTAACTAGTTCTTGGTTTCCCTGGGAGATCTCCAGAACTTCCAAGGCAGCCCTTTCTAGATGTTCTGCACCTTTTCCAAACCTGATGTAAATGAAAACACCAGCAACATTCCATGTATCCTTCCCAGGTCCAGGCTTTGCAAAGACTCGTCTCCTTTACAAATACAGACATTCTCCTTAACCACTGGGAATGTCAGTAGGGTACAGTTCCTGGCAGTAGACAAGTCTTTCTTTCTGGACCTAACTATACCATTGGAGATACTGACACACGGTTGAGCAGATAGATAACACTAGTGACGACAAATCCTACTGAATATTTCCGGTTCTTCTCTCCAACCAAATTGATAAAGGAGCTAACTATGCTGCCCAATTATAGATCATTAAGTATAATTTTTGTGACAGGTCAATTATTTTTGGCATATAACAGAAGAAGAGCTTTTAAAAATTGAATGGAATGGTGTAGGCATAAGAAAACCCTTTTATTTCACCCCTGCCTGTACGACCAGAGAATTTTTTTTTGCACTTGTATCTGATAAAAATGAAAGTTATAAATTGAATTTATGCTGAACTCTGCCTCATTTTAGCAACAAGGACTTCAGACATTTCTGAGCAGTCAATGGGGGAGAAAAAGCCTCATTTGTAAGATTCATTTGCAGTATTCTATGATTTTGTTTAATAAATGTCAACCTTTTAAAATGTTTGTGTAGCTGGGGATGTAGCCCCGTGGAAGAATGTTGCTTGTCTAAAATATACAAGACACTGAACTTGATGTCTAACATCAAGGTTTCAGAAAAAGAGATATTTATGCCGTTTTCTTTGACTACTAATCATGTGGCAATAACTCAGTACACACACACACACACGCACACACACACACACACACACACACACACACAAAAGAATTTAATAGTCTTACCTCACAGTGAAAAAAATAAAAAAAACTTATCTTTTACTTATGGACATATTTTGTACAGAAAATGTTGAAATACATCTTGAGCAAAAAGTACATTCAGTTAAGATAAGATTTTATTAGACTATGAAATGGAAATTAATTCAAGGAGGGAGAAATGTGTTCCAAAGCCCTGCCTATTAGAGGAGGAATTTTTTTGTTCATTTTTCTATGGAGGGTGCTATGAGTGGCATTTTGAGTCTTTGGATTACAATGTTTTAATTAATGAAGCATTTATATGAAACCGTTAATGTTTATAGTACCGTTGAACTGCAGTAACCCACTGTAATCACTTGAATTCATGGCTGTAATTTTCAGATGTTACTTTAAAAAGGGAAGAGAAGTGTGGTGGTTTAGTTACTCAGAAGATAGAGAAAAACACACTGAACTGCATCATGTGGCTTTGCATCACCACATCAGAAGCATTTACCCTATTTTCCCTTTGTTCCCAGTATGTGTAACACAGACAATTGAGACCCTGGGTTGAGATGAAGGACAAGCATCACTTGCTGATTCTGTGTGGTATGTGTAACCCACAAGGCTCAATGTGGGTCATATAAGTATTTTGTCTTTTTCATCTAGGCCATATAAATTAGGTAAAGTCAACACTTGAGGACTCTCCTTTCTTGATGACTAGTGAAAAAAAGGAGTAGGATAAGAGTTTTTTTTCCTCCATTGATCAAAACAACAATAAAAAATGAATCCATTGTAAGTATAGATTCTCCTTGGCTGAGATTTCACCTTGAGGAACATAAGGGAATTTGAAGTTTTAGAAGTGGAAATGGGTTTACTACGTCTGACCTACAAGCATTCTACCTTGTCAACACCATAAGCTGTTGAGTATCATTCAGTGGTTCCCTTCCTTAGCCTGTGGCCAACGGGGAGTTGCTACTCAGTGTTGCTATGCAACATCAAACGAGTGTCTTGGACCACAGCAGGCACCCCAACAGTGATCTACATTCAAAATGTCATTGTAAATGAATGTTTGTCGTTTTTACACCATACTGGATTTAAGACTTTTTAAGCTGAATCATCATAGATCAGGGATTGTCTATTTGAAGAGACTGATGTTTAGGTTTTGACATTTTTCCCCTGATGACCTTGTGAAAGACATATGTAAATGAACTAGAGGGCTTAGAGTAGTTCACTAACTTGAACCACTACTTAGTAGCCCTTAGAATTATATTCTTACACTTGAGCTAGAAATGTTTCCATAGTCCCTATGAGGATTCTGTTGCATTCAAAGCATAGGGTTACATACTTTAAGCAGACAGGGGAAGAATTAGTTTCAAAGGCTGCTCATCTGGAAGGGAACTTAATATGGAATTTATATTAGATGCTTTCACTAAAGACAAAATGTGTTTTCACATTTCTAAATACTTTGCTTTTGAGTTCAAAAGACATATCTTTAGAGAAAAGTAAATTTGCCATCATATTAATTAACTTAAAAATAATGGCTGAATTTCTTTGAAAAGGCTCTCTCTCTCTCATATGCGCGCACACACACACACACACACACACACACACATGCACACACGTGCAGGAAGGATGAAGATGATGCTATACACTCTTAAGAAGCAGAACTAGTTACCAGGCAACAGTGAATGAGTGTTTGCTGTCTTGATTTGAGATTTCAAAGAGCATTCTGGGCCTATCAGAGATTTTAGTGAGATATTAGTGATTGTCAGGACCAACTTGTACTTATTTTACAGACGTGAAAGGAGCATCCAGAGTTCACAGTAGGACTTGAGCTGGAGGGTAGGCTTCAGACTCTGAGTTCAGTTCTATTGAAATTCTGGTGTGAGGGTTGGAAGTTACATGTAGAAAGGGGAGGGCAAAAAGACGCTTCACAGCCAGTGCAACTTCAGCTTCTCCTTTTCTGTTTAGAACTGGTAGAGAAGAAAGCCTTCAACCAGTATTCCATTTAGGAATTATAAAATATATTTTTAGTAAATATACAAAATATTTTATAAAATTTTATATAAAATATATGTTAATATAAAACTGTATATAAGGTTCATGGGGTTAACTTTTGGAGCTAGTCAGAAAAAAAGAAACTTAGGTGGGTAATCATGGCTTGTGGCATCTGAGTCAAACAAAATATTCTCCAACTGGCTCAAATGATCAGAAATTACCTGACAAGTGATGCCAGTGGCCTCAGAGGGACATTTTTACCTCTCTAAAAATCTGTACTTCTTTTCTTCTTAAGAGGAGATCCACAAAACTGTTCATATAGCCTCTGCAGATGTGGTCCTTCCTTAGCTATAGCTCTGCCTACCCTGCAGTCTGAACAAGATTAGTTATCACTGACCTGCCCAGGCCTGGCATCCATGACTCACAGCTCCTTTCAGCACTTGTACAGTTACTATTTCAATTCCCATGTGACTTCTCTTAGGAAACTCAGATAAAGCCCTAAGAGGTTTTTCTCATCTGCACCTGGTTGGCTCTGTCTACATTCCCTCCAGGCATAGATGGTATGATATGACTGTGTCCTAGCTACAGCATGTAAGAGCATCACACATGGAAAATGGAGAGACTGTCTGGGCGAAAAAAAGAACTTTGGCCTTAGCACTCAATATGATATGTTCTTAAAGGGCTTAACATGCAAGTCTTGAATAGAGATATGTCCACATGCCTCTGACTCTCCTGGGGATCCAGGAGCCAGAGAAACCTCTTTGTCCTAGGCAATCACACTTCCTATAGGGCCAACTGAGAAGTGATTGTCAGAGCAGCAGTAGTAACTACTGCAGAGATGAAAGAGGGGACACACAACACTGAATATTTATGTGTCACCTCCTGCATGCAAAGCCCTTTTCAGTCCGGCCTCCCTCACTTCGCCTGTAGAAGTTCATGACAGTTGTCATTCACCACGGTATGACTGTAGATGTTTGCCTGTCTCCTCATAAACTAAGTTGGCTTGAAAACCATGATCCCCGCAGAAGGCATCTGAAAAACACTACCTAGCAGTGTTTCAAAGTAGATACCAAGACTCATAACCAAACCTTCGGCAGAGTACAGGAAATCATATGAAAGAAGGGGAGTTAGTATGATGGGGAAAGGACAGGAGCTCCACAAGGACCAAATATATCTGGGCACAGGGTCTTTTCTGAGACTGACACTCAACCAAGGACCATGTATGGATATAACCTAGAACCTCTGCTCGGATGTGGCCCGTGATAGCTCAGTAACCAATTGGTTTCCCATTGTAAGGGGAACAGGGACTATTTCTGACAGGAACTCAATGGCAGGCTCTTTGACCTCCCCACCCCCCAAGGGAGGAGCAGTACTGTTAGGCCACAGAGGAGGACTTTGCAGCCAGTCCTAAAGATACCTGACAAAACAGAGTCATATGAAAGGGGAGGAGGTCCTCCCCAATCAGTGGAGTTGGAAAGGGGCAGGGAGGAGATGAGGGAGGGAGGGTGGGGTTGGGAGGGAATAAGGGAGCAGGATACAGCTGGGATACAGAGTTAACAAAATGTAACTAATAAGAAAAAATATATCTATTTCTTATCATTCACAAGTAAATGGTGGGACAGATGTTAGAAATACAACAAAATTTCAAAATAAGAAGTAACAAAAAAAAAAAAAAAGAAAAAGAAAACCATGGTCCCAGGTCCCAGTAATAAAGCCTGTTCCACCCCAGGAGCCACCTGGCAGTAGAGATCTGATAATGACATAGCCACCTTGCAGCACTGTGAGGAGCCAAGAAACAAATCTGTTAGTTTTAATTCAAGACTTTAGGCTTTGTTCTTCATGGTTACAAGCTGTTTGTATTCAGCATAGAAAAGTAATTATTGAATTTAATTGACCTGTGATTTAGTTGCTGTTCTATTACTGTGAAGAGACACCATTACCAAGGAAGCTCATAAAAGAAAGTATTTTATTGAAGGGTTGCTTATCATTTCAGAGGGTTGGTTCATTTGCATCATGGTGGGGAGCATAGTATCAGGCAAGCAGACATGACACTAGAACAATAGTTGAGAGCTTTTATCTGACGCATAGGCTGCAGGCAGAGGGAGACTGGGTCTACTGTGGGCTCTTCAAACCTCAAAGTCTACCCCAGTGTCACACCTCCTCCAAGGAGACTACGCCTCTTGAGCCTTTCCAACTCCACCAACTGGGACTGAAAGATTCAAATAAATGAGCCTATGGGGACCATTCTCATTCAAACCACAACAACCTGTTTGTTTAGTGATGGTGGCAAAAGTCAAGGCAAGACATGCTCCAAAAACTAGCCCCATCCACACCCACGAAAATAATTTCAGTTGCATTCAGTTGGCCACAAGCAAGCAGGAGGAATGTGGAGGTTGGGAAGAAGGAGTCCACCAGGAGTGGGAGGAGACTGAAAGTGGGAGGGGTATGAAAGAGGGTAGTGGAAAGTTCAAATGATCAAAATACATGTATGAAGTTGTCAGGTAGTAAAACAACTTAAAAATCATAATGTGAGAATGCATGGAGAGGACCTAAAATCCCAGCTCAGATGATGCTCATAGACTCAGTCTCCAAGTGGGTTCCATAATAAGGAGAACAGGGGCTTTCTCTGGCATGAACTGAGTCACTGCTGATCATCACCTCCCCCTGGGGGGGAAGGGGGGGGCGTGCAGCCTTGCCAGGCCACCACAATCAGTCCTGATGAGACCTGATAGGCTAAGATCAGATGGAAGGGGAGGAAAACTTCACCTTTCAGTGGACTAGGGGAGGGGCATAGGGGAAGAAGAGGGAGGGAGTGTAGGAGTGGGAGGAGACAAGGGAAGGGGGCACACCTGGGATACAAACCGAATAAATTGTAATAAATGATAAAAAAAAAATCTCAATGGGGACTGAAGAAATAGTTCAGGTAATAGTCAGTGAAATTTTGTTATACAAGCATACGGACCTGAGTCTGATGTGTAGAGCCAAGTAGAGCAACAAGAAAGTCAAAGGATGAAAGAAATGAATGGCAGCCAGCAGATTGCTGGCTGCCACCCTGGAGTCTGATAATGTGGCTTCAAGGTATCAGAGCTCCGAATGGGGATTGATGTCTGGAATGAGTACCATAGGTGCTGATTCAAAGGCTGTATGTGAGACTAGAGAAGCATCTCAAAGCTTGTCAGGCTATGTGTGTCCGTGTGCATTAATTACTTTTCTCATGCCTGTGGTGAAATTCTTGAAAAACAGAAGGGAGGAAGAGTTTGTTTTGGCTTACAGTTCTAGGCTACAGCCATTGTGGTGGGGAAGGCATGACAATGTAGCATGGGTTACCTGATCAGAACTCAGGAAATAGAAATGAGTGTCGGTGTCCAGCTTACTATTTTATTAGCCAATCCAGGCCCACAGAATGGTGTTCCCCACACTTATGGTGGGTCTTCCCACCTCAATTATTCCAATTTTTCCAATCTAGGAATTCCTTCACAGACATGTCCTAAGGTTTGTCTCCTAGGTGATATGAGCCCTGATCAACTTGACATTAGCCATCACATACAGGTAGTGTCTTTCCTGTCAAGTTTTGCAGCTGGGCATAGTGGTGCACGCCTGTAATCCCAACGTTGAAGAGGCAGAGGCAGGAGGATGTTGAGCTACAGGATAGTCTGAAAGAAACTCGGAGAAACAACTCCAGCAGTTCGCTGAAATTCCGTGCATTGCCTTTTGCATTTGTGCCTGTCCCAACCCCCTCTCTGTAGTTCTCTGTTTGCTTTGAGCTCTTTTTGTGAATTTTGTATTCTTATAACTGTTCAATTGGAATGTTTTTTTATTCTTCAAGATCTCACATAAAACAACACATGAAGGGATCTCCTCCTAGTGTATTAATTACATGCTGTTAGTTGCTGGTGAGATGTAATGTCTAGAGTCGACATGCAGTGTGGTTCATATGAGTCCACAGTAATATCATTGGAGTGTGCACTTGTACACATCACAAATCCTGGGGCTACTTATGTGGAGAAGAGAGACTTTGAAATACAGTACATGGTTCTAGCCTCAAACCTTAAGATCTAGAATCTATATCTACTGACTCAACTGCAACTTAAGCATACAACTAGTCTAGAGCAGCGGACTCCTATCCTGCAAACTCTGGCTTTGCACATAAAGCTTCCTGAAACTGGGGAAGAGAAAAGGTGGCCTCTGACCATTGATGCTGAACATGTCTTCAGTGAACAGGATGACTATAGTATTCCTTATAAGGTCTCACTGGAGACAACTCTAAATTTAGTAGAAAATCACACACAGTTCTGCACACTAACCCCCTGTGGGCATCAACCGCTGGCACTTGCGTTCTGATACTTTTTAATTTTACCTTCCCTTCCAAACTCATCTCTTACATAAAAAAAATTACATTGTTTCAAATATAGAGCTCATCTCTTCCTTACAAAACAAATTACAATGTTTCAGTATAAAAATTAGGACAGCTCCAATAGTTGATGAAGAATGTCATTAATATGTAGACCACACTTCCAGCATCATTCTATGAGGATGATGCTCAGAAGTTCCCATTCCAGGATGGTCTGTTTCTGTTTATTCTTAATGTTTTCATTTGCTTGTTTGTTTTTAAAAGTTGTTTTTATATTTTTGAAATTATAATCCATTTCTCCCTTTCCTTTCCTCCCTCCAAACCCTTTTATATACCCCCTCCTTGTTCTTTTTCAAGTTCATGGGACCATTTTTTTCATTAATTGTAATATACATATGTGTGTATGTATGTATGTAGATAGATAGATAGATAGATAGATAGATAGATAGATAGATAGATATAAAGTCATTTTAATTCAGGAGTCAGAATGCAAACAATTGCCTTCATTATCACTAGTTTGAATAGTTAATCACTATAATTGCCTAGAGGATGCATGTTTAAAGGGCTAATTAAGGGTTTGAAAATGTAGCACCTCAGTGGGGCACTTGCCTAACTTGTGCAATGCTGAAGTTAAATCCCCATCACCACCAAGATAGATAAACAGAAGGCTAACCACTCAAGTGCCCAGTTTTTTTAAGGGAAAGTTTGCATTCAATTATGTATACACATAAGGCTCCTTGAAAGTTCAAATGTTTCCAGAGAATGCTATTGGTTTGCCAGAGGGTCTTCATTATTTGTAAATTCCTGAATCATGAATTTCAGAGCCAAAGGGATGTTGCCCTAGTTAGGCAGCATGACACCCCCATGTGGCTTTTGTTGACCTGTCTTTGTATGTCCTCTCCAGTGAGTCTGCCTCTGGGGCCTGGCAGCCACTACAGCATGGGTGGAGTCTCACAGGTTCCACTGGAGGCTGAGGAGACAGCATCTGTAGGCAGCTGTTTTGCATCAGAGGATACAACCGAGGACTCAGGGGTGATGAGCTCTCCCTCAGATGTCATCTCTCTGGACTCACAACAAGACAGCATGAGATCCAAGGATAAATGGTCCACTGACCAAGAGGACTGCAGTGACCAGGACCTGGCTGGAACTCCAGAACTGGGTCCCCAAAAGAGCCCGTCATGGGGGAAAAATAGCTCTGGGAATTTAATTCTCAGGTGAGTCACGGAACGAACAGCTGGCGGTAATCACCTAACTCGCCTCCTTGTTTTCAATGACAGAATTGTTTGTCGGGTGACCACCAAATAATGATCACTGATATCTGAGTGCCAGGGACCTTCCACAGATTTGTCCCCACCCTAATTTGCAGCTTTTTAACTCCAGTCCTGTCTTCATGATGTGTGTAGACATGAAGATGCTTGCAAGCAATGCATTAGAATGCTTAGTGAACCTTGACACAGGATCCAAAAGCACTATAATTGTGGTATACTTTCTATTCAATTTAAAAAGTCATCCTTGATATATTGTCCATACGTGTATCTTTTTTGCACATTAATATTAAACCAGGTTGTTCCAAGTTTTCAGGACTGGAAATGATAAGCAAATTACATGTATGTTTCTGTCTAATATAGAGTTTCCAAGGGGGAAAATTTCCAAGACTACCACAAAAATTCATCAACTACATGGAATATCAACAAATAGATTCTGTGTCTGTGGCACCCTGTCATCCTACTTCTACACAAGTGTTTGTGGTCAGTAGACATTCTAAGCTTTGCTGATCCCGTGGGTATTGGATGGTATCTCAAGTGTATTCAATTTACAGTCTCTGGATAAGTAAAGATAACCATATTATATGTTTAATACCAATTTCATCTTTATGAATTATTTCTGTATACTTTATCCTTTAAATGTCTATTTTGCCATTTCTAAATTAGTAATTTCTTCAGTGGCTATCTGACCATGAGGAGTCTCTAAATCTGCAGCTTGAATTTAACTTTGTTATATTAAATTGTACAGTAATCTCCTTAGGTCTTATGGTTGAATGTATTTGTGCCTTCCAAATATACACAGTTCCTGCATATTTAAGAAATCATTCTTATTACCTTAAGGACTAAATTGGCTGAGATGCTATTGCTTTCTCACATCAGGGTGCTTCTCTACCTGTGGCTCATTTTTAGGCATGGTGTGAAAAGAGTTTTTTTTTTTTTTTAACTGGGATCTACTTCTTCTCTGGATTGATGACAAGTTTCAGTAGCTGTATTGCTCTGTGTGAACCTCTCTGCACAATACTGGTCCCTATCACCTTCCTTTATCCAACCTTGTTCACCTTGTCAGCTGAGTAAGGAAGAAAAATATCTCTGATCTCTAGGCATGGCTGAGACACTAAGTTATCCCCTCAAGAGATAACCCCAGGTCTCTCCTTCTGTGAAATGAAAACTATATGTTGGAACAGATTTTTTTCAGAAATTATCTCAAATGAAAACGTCACACATTCTCAGACCACGTTATTTCATGTATTACCAAATATGCAGTGCAGAACATTGCCAGATTGATTGTAGGTAATGTCTGTAGTGTAAGAAGGGATTGAAACACAGGTGCTAGGTCTGGCAAGGGTGAGGCCAAGGGTCATTAGAGCAGAAAGTGAGGGTGGAGAGCTTGCAGACTTCACCGGAAATTGGCAGCCCTTTTCTGAACATCTAATTCTCACATGGCAAATAGGTGACAGACCTTATATGGACAGTGTCTGAAGTGTGCCAGAAATCTAGATTTGTATGTCACATCTCACAAATTTAAAATGCTGTTAACAAAAACCTAAGCACCCATGGCCATACTAAACAGATTTGAAGGTCATGGTGGCCAGTATTCAGGTATGCCCTTAACTAATGATATTGGGGTACCTTCACTATTCTATTACTCCCAGAGACACATTTTTACCCTCAATGCCCATCTATAAACTTTCGAATATAGATACAACTATTCAGATAGTTCCTGTACTATAGCACTTCAAATAAGTCTGTGCACAAATATATTTGGTAAGCCATGATAATCTCCCTTTAGCCTCAGCGGGCTATGAGAAGATCTTGAGGACTTTGCAGACAAGGACACCAGTTAAACATTCCTTAAAAGAGGCCTCCGTGTGATCTTAGGATGAATGTTCCCTCAAGCACTGTTTGAGAACCCTGCTCACTGTCTCCTTCCTGCCGGGGTTCAGTTGCATGAACCTGTGCCTGGGGAGAAAGTGAGTCTCTCGATGAAAGTAGTGACTTTGGGGCTGGAGGGTTCACTCAGTGGTTAAGATCACTTGTTGATATTGCAGAGAACACAATTTCACTTCCCAGAACTCACATGGTGGCTAGCAACTATCTGTAACTATGGTGTAAGGGATCCAGCACCCTCTTCTCACCTCTGCAGGCACCAAGCATGCTCAGGCAGCCAAAACACTTATAAAATCAACTCCTTAAAAAGAGTGATGAGTTTTGTGTTCACATCCACAGAATACCATACTGAAAACTTGGGTTGTAACAAGGCAGAGAAGGTGAAGGCAGGATTGGGGTTCAGGCAAATGGTAGGGGGTGACCTCTCATCAGAATGCAGGTGGAGAATGGTGGAGTAGGCATCTTTCAGGTATCAAAGCTGTAAATGATCAGTTAGGGAGATTACAGCCCATCCCAGAAGACTGGTGGCCCATAGCATTGTGAGGGAACAGAACTTAGGAGAGTGGCCTTAATCTTGACCATTTACACACACACACACACACTAAAGAGTGATATCCATATTCAGGAAATAGTGATTGACACCAATGATAAGGAATAAGCTTCCTGACAACCCCCTAGAGAGAGCATGTGCAATGTTCTTCCCCTTGCAGCACTTTTCTTATACTGTGCCCCAAGTATGTACCCCATAGGCATGACCTCTGTTCTGGGTAGCTAATGTATTATCTCTCATTCTAAACCCCTGGCTCTACCCGGAATGATTCCAATCCAATATCTAGTTTCTGCAACTCATCTTAAGATGGCTATTTGTGCCCCAAAGGGGTTTATCCTGTGAGGTATAATCATGGTATGAGACCAGGCTATGTTGTGTCCCTCTCTGTCACCTCTGATGCGAGACCTTAGGAGCTTGGGGAAATCATAAGTTACCCTTTGCCATAACAAGCAAGATCAGGGCTCTAGGAGTAGAATTGATTCTAGTAGGTCGTCATACATGAACTCAACATGCAGAACATCTCCAGTATAAGGATTACTCATGGCTTTTAAATTTTCCTAGCATGAGATCTCAGTTGCCACACCTCCACTATTCAGGAAGTCACAAACTGCTGTGTGAAAATCATGTAAAGATGAAGCATGACCCATAAAGTTCAGAAGCCCTGGTTTTCTCAGCTGTCTCTTTGTCTTCACATCTTGAAATCATCTGTATTTGGAGATATAGGACTGCCTGGGTTTTCATGTTCAAAACTTGGACACAAATATTGTTTTCTCCCAAGCACCTGTCTAAGAATAGTATGAGAGTTACCCTCTGCTACTAGCTATCTTTTTTCTACTGTGCGGTCAGCTGGTAGAGTTGTGGCTGATTGGTATGGCTGTGGTTAGAGACTTAGCTCATTGCCACTATGCCTGCTTCTTCATTGCTATTTATGTAAATGTGTACCACCCAGTGTCCCTAGGCTTTAAGTTTAAGAACCTCAATAGTAAAACTCTGTCTTCTGAAAAAATAAAGCAAATGAGAATGGTTGACCATAATTTCAGTGTATTGTATGTGGTACAGTTTGAAAAGAGGATGCTTTTCCATCAGCTCATTTGATTAGATCCAGTTGCAGATTTATGCTGTCCTGAATTCAGACTTCACCTTGTAATTGAGACATCAGTTTTCCATTGTTTCCCTCTAAACTTAATACACAAAATAAACTCCCAAGAGGAATTCTGGCCAAAAAGGTACACACATACAAGTGAAGTATGCATCTGGTCGTGACCCTTTGTTCTGGAAACACTGAGGGGTAGCACTTCAGGCTTCACAAGTGGCTTTATCCTGGGAATGGTTATAATTAATGCTGATTGAACTTACAAATCTCTTCCTGGCTTTTACCCCTATTCTTTTTAGTTGACTTGGGCCAACATTCCCTATTCTTAAAGAATAGCTTGACAAATAGCTGCAAAGTCACCTCTCTCTTCTATTTCTTTCTTAGTAAAATTGAGATATGTAGCACTCCCTCTTAGAATACCACCTGGCATATTGCCAGCCTTCAAAAGTGGCAACTGGTATTGTTATTAATATTGATTCTATTGCTGTCATTTACAATTCATGGAGAATAAGAGAAATAGGATTTGCTGGATAATCTTTATGACCATTTCCAGCTCTGCTTGCCTCCTCTTCAGACTATTACATCTTTGAATAGAAATAATAGGCAGACAGAGAGAAGCAGAGTAGATATTGCCTCTCCCACTGTGAGAGGGCTAAGAGTGGGACCAGCAATGTGTCTAAAAAGTGGACCCCAGGACAATCTGGCTGTCATCGGGCAGTTTATCTGTCTATATATCAGCATCATAAAACTCTGAGTTCTAATGTTCCTTTGGGAGCATCACTTATGAAAGATGTTGTAAGATGAGACTAAGAGAGATGACCGCAGTGTAGATTTGGGTTTTCTTAACAGTTGGAGCCAAATGCAGAGCCTTCCAAAGTAGAAAAAACATTATAGCTTCTGGATCCCAAAAGACAGTAGAGAGAACGGTAGAGCCAGATAATGAGGAGTGCTGTGAAACACATTCTGCTGGACGTGACACGGCCATGGTGCCCATGCGTTTACAACAGCTGCGGTTACCCACAAAGACCTGCACCAAAAGGAGCCTGTCCACAATCCACCATGCTCAGAGGAGGGGTCATGAGGCCTCACCCATCTCACAGTATCAGGGGCTGTTGACAAGTAATGGTTGCTAAGGGAAGGGGAAGTCACTTTACTCAGTGCTGTAACAACTAATACATTGCCTGTATTCTAATAAACAATCTCCCACCCATATTTATACTAATTAAACTCAGTGGATCACAAATAACAGCCAAAACAAAACACAGGAAAGTGGAGGGGACTTTTTGGGAAGAGTAAGGGTTCAGCAGGACTGTGAAGAGAATGAGAGGAGGGGATGTAGTGAAAATGGTCAAAACGTTATATACATATATGAAATTTTTGAAGAGTTTTTAAAAAATAGTGTTCGAGTAAAGAGAAGAAGTGCAGTTTCTTTGTCTCTCTGCGTGAAGAGAGACCCCATTCCACCCCCACCCCCACTGCCTCATTCTCTACCTGGCAATCCTTCAAAGTCCTTCCTGGCCTCAATTTCATAAGACATTCATTGCAGCATGAGAGAAATTCTTCCCTTCCTTGTCCACACGTGGTTCCAAAGTAACCTTGCATGTGGACTAAGACCCCACAGTGACGTGGGCCCTGAATTTCTATGTCATCAAGATCTGGATCCCTAAACTAGAACTCCAGGAACTGTGGCCACCAAAGCTTCATAAGCCACTCACATAGTGCAGACCGTAATACCTAGAGTCCTAGAAACTGTGTGACCACAGCACCGTTATAAGCAACACCGTGTAAAACCCTGAACATTCATACATATCAGCACTCAGTAGTGGCAGGGATAGTTAGAAGCACGTCATTATTGTACAGTCCTCCCAAGTTGGGTTAGAACACACAGGAATGTGGAGAGCCCTTGGGATAGCACTCACTTGGCTTTGTGTGCAGGAGGCCCTGATTTGATCCTAAATACTGTAGAAAAATGTAGAGTTCTGCACTGTACTATATCCACTAGTCATATTAGCTGCTGAGCACCTGCCACAGGGCTGTTCAAGTTGAAATAGTTTGTATGTGTAAAATATTGACCAAATCTAGTGCCCAGGGAAGAAGTTTACTAATCATGTGTATTAATCAAGCTAAAACTAGAGGAATTAAAATTACCTTCAGTTCTCTACTTTCAAATAGAATTGCAAGAAGGTCTAAAATTCACATATGACCCCCAATGTATTAAACACTAGTGTTAGACTCTGAAGTCTTTATCACTGGGGAACACTTACATCTGCAGTGAGGGGATCAAACATATGCAACAGTCATCTACTTTCCCAGACTTCCTACTTCCAGGCTAATCATTTTGCAGTCACAGGGTTGCTGTGGTCCTCGGAAGCAAATTAAACTGCTCTCTGAAAACAACATGCTCTTCCTCTCAGGTATTTTTCACAACTGTGTACATTTCTTAAAGAAACTTGGGCAAATAAAAAACGGACTTAACTTAATGTGCTGTGAATCGGAATCCTGCCACTCACTTTCTCTTTCTAAGAGCAAATAGAAAGACTCACCAAGATCCTCTTTGTCCTGGCCTTGAATAGATAAGACAATCCCCTGTTCTCGTCTGCCTGAAGCTACACACACAGTGCTGAGGCCAAGCTGGGCCAAAGCTGCCACAGCTGGATGAGAGGCATACCCCCCATCTCCACTGAGTCCCAAAGGGCAGTGCACATGAGGCAGATGAGCCTCCCAGACAGATGGGCTTGAAAGTCCCCAGTGCTCTTTGCTTGTCCCTCATAGCGTATGCAGCAGCAGCATGAACACTATCCCATTCTCTGCAGTCATCGCCTCCAATTCTGTGTGAGAAAACAGTCCTGGCTGTGTTTATTCAACATGTGCAGGCTGATAGCAAAATGCCCACTTAAGGTTTGTTTGCTTTCTGTTTTCTTGGCCACAACAGACTGCCAGTAAGAACTATATCTTAAGATTTGGTCATAGTTGGGGGTGGGGGAGGAAGCCTGAGAACAAAACATCCATGCACATTTGCTTTATGTCTGCAGATGGGTTACTTTCTGCCCACGAGGCACTATTCAGTGATACATATGCCTTGTGCTCTCCTATAAGCCCACAGAAATTCTAGCCCAGTGATTAAGTTCAGGTACGTTTCAAAGAGGAAGGGCAATACCATGCCATGCTCTTTGCAAAAATGGAGATCAGTGTGCAGGAAAAGCAAACACCACTAGATCCCTACCCCCAGAAATCTTAGATAGGAAAGTAAAATTGGAAAATTGCCATTGGCTTTGACCTTGGCTAAATAATCCTTCAGGCAAAAGCTCAGGCCCCAGAGAACGGCAATCCTTGAAGCTCATCATAAGTAGATCAAGCTGAAGAAGCAGTGAGCAGATCCACTGCTACCTTGTTTAGAGATTTCAGAGACCTGGCAGCTTTGTAAGAAAGATAAGCCAAGGGCCTAGTACGGCTAGGGTGCAATAAGGCACCCAAGTTGGCTACTTCTGGTATATATCTACTCCTCTTGCTGAATAAATATGACCCTAAGGACATAAATCACATCAGAGGGCCAGGGAGCAAGGCCAGGGCCATGGGAGAACAGGGGTGTGGGGGCAGGTCCTGGGACTAGGTACTAGCAGCAGGGAATGGGAGTTGGGAGGGGGAAGCCTGTAAGTTTGTATGAGACAGTAAGAGGAAAGTGAGTGGTCAGGAAAAAAGGACATGGGTAAAAGTGTAGTTTTAGTAATATAGAAGCCTAATACTTGAGCAAGACATTTGTTCTGGAGGCAGAGAAGAAACTAGCTGAGAAAGCCCACACACCTAGAGCTGAGCTACTGATGACTAGAGTAGTTGAGACTGATCCTGTGTGGTAGGAGTAAGAGATAGGACCAAGACTGCTCTGAACTAACTAGAGCTTTGTCCCTGATGGCCAGTGAGATACAGGGCCGAGCAGTCTCTTGTAGGAAAGAAGGTGTTGCATACTGTCTATGTGAAGAAACGCTTAAACTCTTTTACAACAAGAAAAGATTGTTAACTAGAGTCTGAAATACCATTTTAAATTTTGTAAATTAAAATGGTTTATTAGGCTTGGGAAATAGTTCAGTCAGTAAAGTGCTCAGCATATGAGCATGAAGAGCTGGGTTCAATCTCCATAACATATATTAAAAAAAAAAATGCCCAGGGTGATGACATGTGTTTTTAATTCTAGCACAATGGAGGCAAAGACAGGAGGATTCTTGTAGCTCACTGGCCAGACAGTCTAGCCTAAATGGAGAACTCTAGAGAGAGGCCCTGTCTCAAAAATTTCCGTACTCAGGCACATAAGAGCACCCAAATACATAAGCAGGCACTTTAAAAAAATTGCTTTATCATGCAAGGTACTTTAGAGTAAAGGTCTCTGTAATTTATCCCTTTCAGCAAAGTGCACTGGCTCATTCCTAGCTCACCATTGTCCACAGGCAGAGGTGGCGTTTATGTCATCACAGTTATGCTAGATATAGCTCCGTGTCTTGGTTGTTTTTTTTTTTTTTTTTTTTTTTTTTCTCATGTACTGTGCTAGAAGCAGCATTAGTCAGTATTTCTCCATAGGCTCTCTGATTGTCATGGTTACTGATTGGACTGTCTCTCCACAGGCTCTCTGATGTCAGAGTTACTGATTTTATTGCCCTTTAAAATGTAGAGAGCTCTCCTTACTGCTGAAGATTTTAGATCTCACAGAATACAATGAACACTGCTGCATTTATATTTTCTCCTTCCACTGAATTGTTTCCTTACAAAGATAAGGTGTTTGTTGGTACATGCTTTTATATTGCTTTCTGCAGGTGTATGTGTTGTATTCATTGCAGTTTAATCAGTTCAAAATGATTTCTTTCCTAGTTTAACATTTATTAAAAAGCGGTAGAATTTAGTTTTAATTCTTACCAGTAATCTTCTCTTCAGTGTTTCCTGAGTGATAGAACTGTACATTTGAACAAAGACAAATACTTTGATGTAAAAGTATATACATTATACAAATTATATATAGCATGTTAACATAATATGTAATGTATATATACAATTACACAAGTATATTATTTTCTTTGTCTGGACTTTAAGCATCCTATACTACAAGTATAAATCTAAAGGTGATCTGTTTTACATATCAAATGCCATTTTGCGTAGCAATTTCCATATTTTCCTCTGCCGTAAATTCTACTGAATATTTGAATTTTTTTTATCACATTCCCTGAAAGAGAAACAGCTTTAGCAAACTGCACTGAAACAATTAAAGGCCAAAAGCAAAGCAGCGGGAAGGACAATCGAGCACCTCTTGTGGTCCTTATTAATTGGTCTACATGCACACACATCTCCAGCCAGCCTCTTTTGTCTAGCCTGTCAGAGGACATTAGCTGAGACTAATCCTGAAGCAACTTCCTGGCTCCCAAATGGACATAGTCACTAAGAAAGAAAGACTCATTTATTAGAATAAAATTTTTGCTGCGTAAGTGAGGGTTGTACAAGGCACATTTCATGCATCATTATCTGGGCCTGATTAGCAATGATGGAAATTGGTCCTCAATCTTAACAATCAGCGGAAAGGAACCTTCAGCTTTCACTGAAGACGGACAATTGCCATAGACATGTCTGCATTTTCTGCACAATAGGCAAACGGAGGCAAAGGCCCTTGCAGAGGCAGCTTTCAAATTGTTTTGGCAGCAGTTGTCTCACATATGCCATTGTCCCTGTGACGCAAATAAATCATGACCTCGCTCTCCTGAGCAGCAGGATGACATATCTTAGGATGCCCTGTGCCACAGGGGGGCATATTGTCCCTCGTGACCCTAGACATGGCTAGGCCACCTGGTCAATGCAGCTGATCCTCACTCAGGCTTTGGAACAAGTGCACCTGTCTTTGAATGCTATGTGACCTTGCACATGTCAGTTGGTCTCTTTTTACAGTTTCCTATCTGAACAATGACAATAACAACACCACTTACCTTACAGATCATTTGTGAGGATTTTAATACAGTGACTTAAAATATTACAAACAAGTTCTATTCAGGGTCCAGGCAACAAAAGCTGTCTCCCTAGCACAAAGGCATGCCATGCTTCTGGAGCTCACTCTGACAAGAGAAGTGACAAGAGTGACAGAAAACATTATACCCAGTATATTATTATAGTTTAAAAGAATCTGAAGATAGTTCACCTCTACGGGTGGCACAATCATGTTTCCAAGCCCCAACACCTCCCATCTTCTGCCCAGTTTAGGAATTAAGATGGAATAATATGATGGGAAAGAAACATATCAGACACTCTGAAAGCCCACTTATAGCACACCTGTAATCCCAGCGTTCGGGAAGGCAGAGGCAGACACATCTCTGTGAGTTCAAGATCAGCCTGTTCTATAAAGCAAATCCAGGACAGCCAAGGCAACACAGAGAAACCCTGTTTTTGGGAGGGGGAAGGAAAGAAAAAAAAAGAAAAAGCCTCTTATGGTAGAGGAGTAAATTGTTTCTTCCTTTCCAAATCTTGCAGGTGGCTCACTGCTGAGAGGCAGCACAAAGGGATTTAGGGGCTTGCAAAACTGAAGAATTTCTAAATACTTGCCATATATCTCCATGTGCTATGCTCTGAGATTCTCTTTGAGAGCATAGGAAGTTTAAAAGTGCCTCGTGCCAGAGCCCGAAGCCTACATGACTGAGCTTAAGGGACAACTGATAAAATGCACATAGTTAGGAACAGGCTGGCAGTTTAGAGTCTAGTGTGGAGACACAGCCCTGGCATCATGACATTCAGCTGGTCACCAGGTGCCTCGGTTCAGAGGATGCCAGGTGCAGTGCAGTGCAGATATGTACCTGACATCTACCAGCATGTTCAAGTGTCTGGTACAGCAGAATGAAACATGGGGACCACATTACAACTGATGGGGTTCAAGTATTGATAACATGTTAGGGCTAATATGAGCATAACACTCCAAACATACCATGCATTTCATTCCTAGCTTACATGCTGCATATAATTTACACATGGACATACATGCAGAGAATCTGAGTCTTTGTAGTTCCAAGGACAGTGGTGGTCCAGTAAATGTCGGACTGCCTAGCCTTGAGTAGCAACTGAAATTTCTGGAAAGGAGTACAAAGTAATAATCAATACTAAGAAATTAAACATTCCTCCTTTCTTTTTGGTATTCCCTAGAACGGAGAAAGCCACCATGCCCCCAAATGATGAAGAAGACATATTCGTTACTGGACACTTGAATCAAACCCTGGCGGAGCTTGATGACAACCTGGAAGGTAACAGCTACCAGCCTCCTACTTTGATAATATCTGGTATGACATTAGGGAAGGCGCTTTTTCTGAGGACTTTGGTGTGACTCCACAAGGAAGAAGTCTCCGGATTGCAACTTGTTTGGGATGTGTTTTGCCTGTCTGTACAGGACAACTTCCTCTCTCAGGCGAGGGCTGTTCTTGATAGACTGATTTCTGTCAGGGTCCTAAGCAGTATTAAGAAAGGGTCTCAGATACCTGATAAAACAGGATCAGATGAATGGGGAGGAGGTCCCCCCATCAGTGGATTTGGAAAGGGGCACGATGGGCATGAGGGAGGAAGGGAGGGACTGGGAGGGAATGAGGGATCGGGACACGGCTGGGATACAGAGTTAATAAAATGTAACTGACAAGAAAAAATAAAATTAAAAAAAAGAAAGGGTCTCAGTAGTTTTTAAAAATATGCAAAAAGTAATGCTGCTCTGTATGCTAAGATGTATTCTATGCACATCAAAGATGTAAATATCCAGAACACCAAAATGACCCAGGAAAATATAAAAATGTCACAAAGAGAAGCGGCTGTCTTTATTAAAACCTAAAACCCTTCCTTCATCGGTAGCACAAAATACACAATCTTTTGTCCCTGATAAACACCCTTGGCATGGAAGCACCCCATGGCACCACTGTTCTTCTCACACATTCTGGAGAAAACACTGTAAGATCAAGGCAGATGCAAATAATTGTAGTGAATAAGTAGAGGATCCTTTAGACAAAGAAGGCTACACTCTTCTTCATGGTACATATTAAAAATAAACTAGAAAAACAAGACAAGGAGAAACAAATGTCAAAACTGACCCTGATTTTATGTAATTCAGTGTTCAGTCCCTTCTCATTGGTATTTGGTTGACAGAGCCAGGAATCTGAACCAGCCACATAGTCTCCCACAGTCTGGGACCACATGGCCCCTTGCACCATGTAGTGTTTTGAAGAGTCAGTGTAATTCTGAAGACACCAAGATTTACTTATTCTCTCTTTAAGAAATTAAAGCTAGCACAAATCATTCTACATATCTCCTTGTGCGTCTAGTGAACACAAGAAATAGGAAGGGCAAAAATCCCAGTGCACTTGAAAACATTTCCCAGAATATTAAATTTAGGAGTATTTTATTATTGAATGATTTGGCAAAACATGGCAGCTAAATATCTCACCCTGAAGCATCATGGATCTGCAAATGGCTCTTTGCTTTTGGTGCAAGTTGAGATTCTGGCCCCAGGCAGATGCAGATTATAAATCAAGATAACATTTTACATGCATATTAAGAAAAAGTAGTAATCCCTGGGGAAATCAAAGTTCTAGCCATGCTTTCACTAACTCACTGGTAATACTACAAGGGGTGCCAGTTAGTGACTTGTGTTTGTCTTTCTCTGCAGGAATGGAAGAAAATTATGAAACAGATACCAGCTCCCTAACCAACTCTATAAATGGTGTGTCTAACCACAGTCTGCAAGAAGCCATAATCTCTGATAGTGGTGTGGATGATATCCCGGTCACATTTATTGGGGAAGTTTCTGATGAGCCTTTTGACTCGGGGCTTTCCTCCAGTAGAAGCAACAATGCTGTTATTTTTAACACAGGGGGTGTTGCCAGCCAAAGATCTCACCTGCCCCCATTTCAGACTGAGCATAGCCAGCCATATGTAAGGACAAATAGAAAAGAGCCTGACCTCTCCCCTCCTTCCCAAGATATCAGAAAGAGAAATCAGCCAACCTTAGCCAACACATCTGAAGATGAGACTCCAGTTGAAATAGATGCCAGAGTAACATCATTTGTTTCAAAGCTTTTTATAGATGGCCTAAAAGCAAAGGATAAAGGCAAGGTGTGTGGGTCCACTCACAGTGAGAAGACTCAGGCAGGTCACAGAGTAAACTCCCTGCCAAAGAATCCAAAAGATGGTGAAGATGAAAACAACTCAACATTCCCACCATGGTCTCATCGTGGCCAGACCTCAGGGGGAAGCTATGGACTCAAGCATGGCCTCACTACATATAAAATTGTTCCTCCCAAATCAGAGATGAGATGTTATGACAGGGATGTGTCCCTCTCCACTGGTGCCATTAAGATTGATGAACTAGGGAATCTGGTGAGTCCTCATGTGAATGGGAGCAGGACCATACCCCAGTCATCAGCTGTTGTTGAAACAGACGGTCAACCTATTGGAAAAGTCAAAGAGTTCTGGAGGCGCAACTCAATGGAAAAGCTTCTGAATGGGCCGGCAGAGTGTACGGCCAAAAAATACCCCTCCACCACCACCACTGCCACACCCACAAAACCACAGCAAGATAATGGAATGAAGACAGCCTTCACACTGACCGCTCCTCAGCAGCAGCCTGCCACACAGGAATATGGGGCACACCTGGAGGAAGAGAGAAACCGGCCACGTTCAACAGTCTCCTGTCATGTGAAAGTGCCAGCAGCTCATCCCACAGAAGTCACATTCCTCAAGCCCCAGAGAAGAACATCCAGCCAGTACGTGGCCTCTGCCATTGCCAAGAAAATGGGGCCTCCAAAAGTCCACGCAGATGTGGTGAGACCACATAAGAAGACTGCTGAAAAGGGCCATGAAGAACCAAAGCTGCCTAGACCACCCCCCACCGGGAAAGATGATGCAGCTCCCAACCCGCACTCAGAGGCACAGCAGCATGAGCATGAGACAAACCAGGGCTCTGTCTGCCTTTCCAGTACCCCTGGTGTGCAGCTGCCAACCGGAGACCATCCCAGAGTAAAGACTAGCAGCACATATGGGAAGTCATCCACTCAAGACTGTCCTGCTGCTGTCCACAGAAACTCCTATTTCCTCCCAGTCAGTTCTTCCCAGAGGGATCATGTTTCTGTGGGACAGAGCTGTGGTTTCAATGAAAAGCAAACTACAAGTAACCAAAAGGCGAGCTCAACATCTAACCCCACACAGGCGCTGGACAAGGCTCACCCGCCCCCTCCACTCTTGGCAGAGGCCCATGACTCTGGGAGGATACTGATGAATGGCTCTGCATGGGTTCCAGGAAATTATGAGCCTCCCCACTCTCCAAAAGAGTCCAGCCTGACTAGCTACATCATCTTACAGACAGAGGAAAAGCCCAGTCCGTTATCTACAGATGGTCAGGACGCAGATGCTGCTCTACCATCCAGCATTTTTGGGCCAAAGAAAAAATTCAAGCCTGTTGTTCAAAGGCCAGTTCCAAAAGACACATCCCTGCACAGTGCCCTGATGGAAGCTATCCACTCATCAGGAGGGAGGGACAAGCTCCGCAAGGTAAATGTGGTGGGCTTCGGGTGTTGGGTTCAGGGAGCTCCTGGGCAGGGCTACCACCCTATCTTAGATCTTAAGAATGGGACTGGAAGAAAGGCTGCAAAGGCAGAGATGCAAGTCTGTGGGTTTCATTTTAACTACATTCTATCTCCTTCTAAAGCATTTGAATAAAAGCACTGGAGAGGCTTTAGCTTGTCAGGCTCCAGCAGTGAAGTAGAAAAGATGTCAATCAGTAAATAATCATCTACTGGCCCAGAGTAATAGTGAGGCCAGGGTGTGGTGCTGTCTGTACTTTGTTCCAGAAGTACTCTGTCAGCTTTGGGTTGTTGGAACAAAATATCTGAAAAAAAAATTAGAGAAAGGAAAGGTTTATTTGAGGGTCAAGGTTTGGAGGTTTTAGTTCATGGCCAGTTGACTTACTGCTTTTGAGCTTATGGCAAAGCAACACAGTGTGGTGAGAATACATGGCAGACAAATGCTCACCTCATAACCAGGGAGATGAGAGAAAAAAGTGTCTCACCATCCCCTTCAAGGACCTTCCACCAGGACTACCCAGTAAGGTCTCCATCAGCTCCTAGTTGTGGTAGGCTGAGAAATTTTCCTTCCATGAGCTTCTGGGCAATGTCTTGACACTTCGAGACAGTAAGCCATAGGAGGGCCACTGCTTTCTGTACAGCCTTGTATTACTAGAAAAGGGGACACATTCTGAGAACTGCATGGCAAGTGGTTTCATTGCTGTGTGAACATCATGAGGTATCACACAAGCCTATATGACAACAGGCTAGCACTCAACAGGGACTTCTTGTTACATCAGATGACATCAAGAGGAGATTGATAAAGGATGCTGCTTGTGCAGCAGGCCCTAGCATTTTGGAGGAAGAAAAAAGAATAAAACCATAACCCCAAAAGTAGTTGTCTATGCCAAAGTAACCAGAGAACCTATAGGATAGTGAGTGCATAATACAGCAACATAGTCACCCACAGTCACAATGCAGAGTCACACACGACTGCGTGTAGCTATGTGTCATACCTCTGCGTGTCTACCAGCACAGGGCATATGCTTGCCTACACTAGCATCATGCCAAACCCCTATGAAGTTCATTGCAGTAGGACATTAGTATGGCTACAGAGTCACTGGGAGACAGGAGTATTTCATCTCTTTTCAGTCTTGTGAGTCTGCTGTTACCAGTGTGGTCCGCTGTTGACTGAAACATTATGTGATGGCATTACATTCTCATTCTACAGCAGAAATAGCAAGAACTTTGTGATCTTCCTCCATTATCAGGTCACGTAACACATCCAAATCTTATTACTGAGCTGCTAATGCAAATACTGAAGAGTTAATTCCTCCATTTTTCAGCTGAGGAAGCAAAGCAGAGTGAGTCTTAGGTGCTCTGGCCCAGTGTCACCCACTAACATCCTCATCTAGGTCTGTAAGATTTCAGCACACATGTCAGCTAGGGAAAGCTGGGAAAACAGCAGGAATAGTCTCATAGTAAGAGACAGTACTTGATACAACCTTGATTCTTCTATGCCCCTCAACTTACTACAGGGTTATATCATGGTATCCCAAAACAAGTCAAAAACACCCGAGTTGAAAAGGCCTTTAATGCGCTGAACCCAGCTGAGTCTCGTTCCACGTCCTAAACTGCATGTGCTCAGAACATTATTTACATCAACCCACATCTGGACAACATAGTCTAGCTCAAAGGCTGCTCTACCCATGTGTTGAGTGACTCAGTAAAGTTTTTGTATGCTGTGCTGAAACTAGAAAAACAAATGGTTGTGTACCTAAGTCTTGCTGTTGTGGCTAAGCTGTAAGCTCTTCCATGATCTTCTGGGTGTATCTTTAAGCAGATGGGTTGAGGGGAATTGATGCTGTAGGCATCTGCTGACAGGGAGTTAGCCTTTCCTTATCTTCACAGTGGAATACGTTAAGCTTGTTAATATTCTAGACTGCAGAACTCACCTCAGAAGGAAAGCCAAAGAAGCCATCCTACATGGAGGCAGAGAGCGAGCGATCTGCCCTTCTGGCAGCCATCCGGGGCCACAGTGGAACTCTCAGCCTAAAGAAGGTAAGGAAAAGGTCCTTGTGTATAGAACAGATTCAGAATCCTGCCTGCACTTCTCCCTAGCAAACTAGACTGGCACCACTTAGCTTCCATCACTGTGACTAGATGACAGCAGCAACTAGATGACTAGTGTGCAGCAGGTGGATTGCTAACTCCACTTGCTTGGCACATTGTCACCCAACTCTAGGCATCTGTTATGACCTCTGCTTCTATAAGTGGCATTTCTCTACCTTTCCTGCAGGCCTACACTAACACTTTTCAAATTCTCTCACACACTCATCATGACCTCAGGGTAGGGTACCAGGCCACTGTCACGGTTCCTACCATCACAGACTGAGGCGACTGTGCAAAGATAGCCCTGGACTTGCATAATTGTAGGCACAATATTAATTGAATTTAGAGGCAGGGCAGTGCACCTGTGGCTATCACACATGGGATTTGATGAATGATGTGACTTGTATATTCCCCTGGAGTTTTAGTGGGTGTCAAGTTCAACCCCCACTTGGTCAAAGCTGTGTGTCCAGCTTCTATTTCTATCTTCACATGTGAAGAAAAATATGAAACTAGAGAGTACTCTTGCACTCCTGTTATAGCTGGCACCACTGAGCCATGCTTTGGAAGAACATGGGGATATATGTATAAGTAATGAATGGACATATTTCTGTTTTCTGTGGTTCATCACTAAGGAGCTATTTGAGGTTCACTGTGAGATGGGTAGCTATATGCTGTCTTCTTGGAAAGGAGCTTTCCTCAAATTGTAACTGTTAAGTCCTTCAGTCTGCTATAACAAAGCACTATAGACTGGGTGGCTCAGAAACAATGGGGGTTTATTTCTTACAGCTCTAGAAGATAGAAGTCAAAAGTCATGGCAATAGCAGAGTTGGTGTTTTGTAGGGTTGTCTTTCTGGTCCCTAGTACCTCCATCCCAAGGCTTCACATGACAGGAGGTTCAGGAACTCTCTGGGGCTTCTTTTATTTGGTACTGATTCTATTCATGGTAGATCCACATTTATGAACTAATCACTTCCCAAAGGCTCGCCCTAGGTTCAGCACCATGGAGTATTACAGGTGAGACGGGGTACATGAGCACTCACTCTAGTAACCACTAACTGTCTCATTAGGTGTCTTCGCTTGCCTCTGAGGAGCTCCAGAGCTTCCGAGATGCTGCACTCTTGGCTCCAGGTTTGGACAAAGCTCAGCAAGAAGACCCTGGCCTCCCACCACCACCTGCCCTGCCACCACCACCCCCTCCAGCCTCCCAGGCTCCATCAGCTCCCATAACGGTTTCTAGGTTCAGCACTGCCACCCTCAGCAACACAGTGGATGCCAGGCAAGCCTTGATGGATGCCATCCGCTCAGGCACGGGAGCCGCAAGACTCCGAAAGGTGAGCATTGCTACGGGAAACAGAAATGGAGGCAAAACTTATCACGCAGTCCAGCTTCTGGAGGGCACTGCTGAGGGAGGGGTGGATACAAAGAGCTAACTCAGGAGAAAGCCAGCTCTGCATGTCAGGTGCTGCCCATGTGGCAAGGTTTAAGCTAAACCCACTACTGTCTCCCTCCTAACCCAAACTCATTGCTAGTGCAGGGTCAGGCTGGGAGAGAAGCCACGGTGCACTCCCTAGAGCTCCCCAGAGGGAATGTAGCACCCTTAGCCTACAATATCGTCACCTCTCTTCCCCTACCCACCTTTGTCTCCTTCTTTCTGCCAGCATAATACATAGCTGTTAGTGCATTTGGTCTCCCAGCAGAGCACACACACACTGTTCTCCTCCCTGGTTCTCTTTTGGTAGTCTAATGAAGGTCTGCACATCTGCTCCCCACCCGGACACTGTAGAAGACTGTAGTCCTGAAGCAGTATTCCCAGATTCTAGCTGGCTTCCAAGCTCTGTTTCAGCTCAATGCTCCTATCCTACTAGTTCACTGACATCTGGGGCTGCCCATGCCTCCTGAATATGGCAAGTTATACTAATAAAGAAAGCTAGGGTACTTTACATTTTCCAAGAGAGCGTTTCTGCTTCCTAAACTGTGTTGTCCCTAAAGAGGCCAGCAGAAAGTTAATTGCTCAGGGCTCAGAGGATCCAAATCACTTGCTTTAGTCATACAGGGACTGGACCCAGCCCAGAAGGTTCTTGTCACCCAGGCTGTATTCTCCAAGGAAAGCAGGTCACCCATGAAGCCGGGGCTGTGCCACTTTCACATAAGGCTGCCATCTCTAGGAATAAGACAGACAGATCTCCTTGTTCCCCACTTAGAAGCCTAATGGGGCAGAGGAGAGGAGAGCTTCCTAGGACATGTGACTTGGAAAAATTGGCCTTCCCTCAGCACCACTCCATGGGCACCTATAAGCCACGATTTTATTCTATCACGGTTGCTCCTGAGGTGTAGTTTCCCATGCTCCATAAAATCTATTAGGCTCAGCTCCCTGGCTAGCCCCCTCCCCTTGAACTTGTCTTAGTTTGGGAATAGTCATAGCTGTACAGGTGTGACCTCAGGAAGGCACCCAAGAAATACCACTCCCTGTCAAGGATGTAAGCCATCTACATCGGAGGCCTAGCTCACTTCAGGTCTCTATCTAGCATAACTGGAGAATGGCAAGCTTCCAGCTGGCCAAGAAGGAGCACAGGAACATTACTCAGTACCCTTTGGGTTTCGCATTCTTATTGAATTTGTATATTTCTGAACTTGCATCATGAATGGCTGAGAATGGACCGTGGAAGTCAGATAATGGCTGTGAATACAGCCCTGAGGCCCCTCTGGGCCCCAGACAGCCATTTACCACTGACTGAGTTCCAGAGCTGGTGGCTCTGAACCTTTTTTGAAAAGTCCTAAGCGAGTAATTTAATGAAAACTGTCACCAGACTTTGTTTCACAGTTCCTAAAATCATGTTTCTTAACAAAAAATCCATAAGCCCAGGCTTGTCAGAAGGTAGCACCAACAGGCCAGCCAGGTTAGACTGTCTATAAAGAGACTTTGCTTTAAGGTTTGGGGTAATTATCTATATCATTTACCCCTCTAATATATTCTGAAAAACGCTGAGTGTAACCTATCCAAGGCTTCCCTCCCTTTCATTTCAGTGAACTAGTCAACCATGGTTTGTAAATATTGAGTGGAAATTTCCAATAATTAACAATTGGTGAGTTATAAATAAGTTTGATTACAGCAAATGGATATTAGTATTATACTTGTTAATGCCTATTCCTTTCTCTGAGAACTCCTTCCTCTGCTTTGTAGAAAGTTAAAAAGAAGCAAGGTTGAAAACAGTCTGAAAGAAGAGAGTAAGTGTTTAGGAAAGTAAGGGATAGAAATGAAGGACAGAAGATGAGGATGTCTGAATAGACACAGCCAGTTGAAGGTTTGGAGGTGAGGATGAAGTTAGCCAGTATGAACCCCAGGCAAGGGTAGAGAAAAAGTCATCACAGTTATTAGCCAGAGTAGGAGACCCAGGTGTCATTTCCCACATGGTCTCAGTTTTGTGTCAGCTACTTAAATCGAATACATAAGACCAAGTTTTGATTCTATTTCTTCGACTGACTTAACTCTTGGGTTCCTCCTTTATCCACTCTGGGAAGTATGAGTCCCTAAATGTTTAAGGATTTGTATGGCACATTTGTTTACAAGGTGCCTGAGAGCTGGGTCCTTGGTGATGAGGGGCAAGATGACACTGAATAGGTTCTTGTCACTGTATCTGTAACTTGTGCCAAGGTGATTCTCTGCCGCCTGCTGCAAAATGGGCATAGGATGCCAGGGTGGGATGGCACACCCCTTTGAGCAGCCCTTCCCAACCTCTCTCCAGGGTGTCCAGGTGCTCATGGGCTGCACTGCCCCCCTCCTGGGCAGGGCCTGGATCCCTAGGGCCATTCCCCCACCTTTGTGGCCACTGGTTTGCCTTTGGTCTGCTGCAACTTTCACTAGAGCACCAGATGTGAGGCCTTAGGGGAAATGTTCACAATTCAGGTAATGGTTCCAAAAGGCTCATCCGGTGGTCATTTCTGGCTGGGAGTGGACAGTTGACTTCCATGGCTCTACAGTGTCAAAACACGTGGACTTTTCCTCTATTTCTTTAGTTTCCTTTCCTTCTATGGTCCAACTGGCCTTGAGGAAAATGCAGTAGGTCTGCAGCTTCCACATCATGGACTGAGCTCTGTACAGTTAAGCATATCTGTGGCTCTGCATGCCTGGGTGTTCAGTATAAGTTCCTGCTCAGGTGGGCCCTTGCAGCTGGCTCTCCAGGACTCCGTGAAAGGCTGCAGGGCACAATCCACAATGGTTGCTGCCTCTTAGAAAGCCCTTTTCTCAGCTCAGATCCTGGGATGGGAGGCTTCCCCAGGATTTAGAACTTTAAGAATAACAACAAAAACAAACCGACCATGGTAAGCAAAATGGAATGGTTAATGACCCTACTGTGACTCAAGTCTCATTGGGAAGATACTGCTTACAGTAGAGAAGGGTCAGCTTGATAGAGAAAGAAAAATCATCTTAAAGATGACAACATTGTTTTTCAAAATGGTCACAGTAGCATTTGCCATCGTGGTGTGTACGGCCCAGGTCTTTTGCTGTTGATGGCTGCTGGTGCAGCTCCCAGCTGCCGGATTTGCTTCAGGTTCCATGTGAGGACACATGATGCTCTGCTGTAACAACCCAGGTTTCTTCCTAGGACATCTCCTCTTCTCAAAGACAGTGCACACCCACCTCCCTGTGATAGCATCCTCCTTTTTCCCTCAGTTCTTCGTTCACAGCAAAGGTAAAGCGACCTTGTTCCTCCAGCTGCCTTGGCAAATCTGTGATAAAGAAATTGTGTCAGAGGGCCTGGCACAGACATCTAGTTTCCTCTTATCTGTGTGCACATGTAAACATGCACATGGCAAAGCTTCAGCCCCTAAGCCTTCAGTGGGACCTGCCAGGATGCAGACACTAGGAGAGCTGTTGAGAGCAGACAGATGAATGAAGTCTCACTGTGCCCACAAACTCACTGAGCCACTGAGACACAGAAAGAGAAAAACAACCTCTCAGAACAACTGAAGGGCTTGGTTAGAACCCCCACCCCACACAGAGGGCATGGCAGGCTTCTGCCAAGTCCCCTGGGAAGAAAGGCTGTGGCTTCCATTTGATAAATAGACAGGTGGGGTGCTGATATCCTAAGTGACTTTTCCTGGCAAAACATTCCTAGGTCAGCACCTTTGCTATGCCCAGACATCTTATCATCGCCTGGCTGCCTTGGCAAATGCCCCATGAACCATGCTGAGCTCACACAGCACAGGTGCCCTCTTTCCCACTAATGGAATCACTGATGTAGACACATGCATGCCATGCCCCTTGACCTCAACAGGAAGCCCCAAGATCCGATTAGACATGTGATGGTATCAGGAGATCCCGAGCTAGGGAGAACAAACCTCTTCCTTCTCAGCTGAAGAGAACTCCATGTTCCTGGGACTAAGGAGCAGCAACCTGTTCAGCACAGACCTGACTCCTGAGTATGGCTGCTGCATACACTGGGCTCAGGTTGTTCATTGTGTAAGCTATGTGTAGTTAAATCGAAATGGCTTCAAGACAGGCAGTCGAGATATTCCTGTGACAGCACTCCCAAGTTACCTGCTGTCTCTGAAAATGGAGCCAGGGTAAAGCATGTTATGAAACCACTGGGGGCAGTCATCCTTCCTGTTTTCACTCTAAACTGTCTAAAAGGCTCCTTTGGTACCTGGGTTGGCTCAGTTTTCCCACATTGTCACCATGTAATTTTCCCTTCAGAATGCAAGCCACAGCTCTGAGTTCCCTGAGAACTCGTGTAAGTACTGTTGGATGTGAGCCTCTGTTTGCACAATATGGCTTTGCCCAGCAAGGCTCAGCCACCATTGTACCACAGCCCCCATCAACAGCTGCTGGCACAGAGTGGACATTGGGTCACAAGTTGAAAGGAAGATTAAGACAGAGTAGGCCTCCTTCGCACCGTGGGTACATTCCAGCCCTCCTGTTACATCCTACTATCAATATGCTGAGAGCTCACATCCCAGAGAACCACTTGAAAATCTTGTCAAATATCCAATTCAAGTTACAAGTACACAACTTTTCTTTGGGGAAATAAAATGACCTTAGGGAATCTCCAGTCTTCCTCTCTGACTTGTTTGCACCCTCACCTGTCAACCAGCTGCTGGTTCCTCTGGATGGATTCTTTGGTGCCTAGAATCTTCCCAGCCAACTTGGAAGAAAAGCACTTAACCAGAGAATTCCCTGCTTGCTTGGAGAGTTCTTTTTTTTGCCAAGAAATCATTCCCCAGCACCACTGCTCACTCACCTTTTTCCATACAGAGAATATTCTTCTTAACAGATGAGGAAGAAAAAAATAAATAAAAATTTAAATATTTTTTTTCAGCTTTCTGTGTTCTCCATAGCCCCTGGAGAACTTTTCTTTTTGTCTAAACAACATGATATGAAAATCTTTTAGAAAGCATGACTCTTGTAGGAGGTTCCAATGTGTGGCATCCATACTGATCTCCACTTTGAGGCCTGCTTCTCAGTTAGGCACTGCCTCATACATGCATGTTGTATCCTAGGCGACTGCTGGTCTGTTGATCACAAAAGCATACTGTCAGTAGCAGAGCCATCTCTAGTGCCAATCTAGATGGCAGTCAGTTGGCAGTAAGCCTGAGTTGACATCGTTTGCTGTCTGTATAAGCTCACCAGCTTGCCCCATTCCCACTATCCTCATGGGCCCTGAGATATTTACCTAGTTAAGGTATCACAATACTCCCAGAAAGAATGATCTCAGAATCTTAACAGCTGAGCTGGACATGCTCACTCAGCCTATGGCTCCATGCCCAAACCTACATTACAGATCACTCAACCTGGCCCTGGTAAGTGATACAGTCTGTATCTGTAGTGTGGTCCAGGAGGTCATATGCCAGAAAAGAAGCCTAATAGGAGCTCTGGCCATTGTTGGCCAGCTTCTTCTGTTTGCTGATTCCCTGCTGGAATATGTGTACCCTGACACACATGCCCTGTCAAATACTACCTCTATGATATGACTCTACAGACCCCAAACCTTGGGCTGACCCACTTATGGGCTGAAACGTTCAAACCCAAGAGCCACAGCAACTCTTTCCTCTGTGCAGGAAGCATGTTGGCACAGGAGCACCATGGAATCACACAGTGAGCATGTGTGCTGCCCAGCCCAGTGGGAAATGACATTGGAGCACCTCACAACTCTGTAACATAGACCTCATTCTCACTTTACCAGTGGATGATAAAGGGGTGAGAATGGTGTGAGCACATCTCAAAGCTTCACCTAGCCAAGGTAGAAGCCCACAGTCTACAATATGCTCTTGACACTCAACACACTTTCTGGTTTTACACCGTGGGACTTCCTTATGAACTATCTCAAAGCTGGCTGAAGGGTTTGCCTAGGTTTCCTAGCCATTCCTTGCTCTGCCTTCTACTAAATATAGTTTGGCAAGCTCCTTTTTTTTTTTTTTTTTTTGCTGTTTTTGCATGAAAGATTGTTTCTATCATTTTTTTATAGAAAAGTTATCAAACATGTTGAAAAGTTGAAATAATTGTGCAGCAAACATCCCTGTATCTATCCCTAAGACCTTTTGATAACAACTCGCTGTATTTGTTTTATCCCATATCTGTCCATCTTCATAATTTACTTTTCTGCTTACCTGCACACACTTTGTTGAAACGAGATCTCACCGTGTAGCCCTGCCTACGGTTGAACTCAGCACATTGAACTCAGTCTCTAGAATGCTGGGCTTACACCTGGCTCAGGATTTTATATGTGTGCAGTAGAAGTACATTGCAAACATCAGCATTCATGACTCCTGGGTGCCTTCACCTGCATGTTACTGGAGTTTACTTCTTATAGTTGCTTTTTAGGTAAAATACACGTAGAGTGACATACACATATTAAGGAGCTCAAAGGTTATTTTAATGGGGTCCCATCCTAACCATCTTGATGTTGGTTTTTTTGATAAGAGTGACAAGAAGGATAAAGTTGAAACACTATTTATAAAAAGCTTGCAGGTTTATTAGGTTCTGCCTTGGTAGAGTTTGTATAAGCTGATTGGGGAAACAAAGGTCTGGTAACGTAGGAAGACTACTGACCTGGATCAGTGGAGGTGGACCAGTAGAATCACACTACCCAGGAAGAATGGATAAGGCACACCTAGGAGGAAGGACAGAAGGTAATTCAGCCTAGAAGATAACTTCAAGAATTGGATTTGCCATCATAACTGAAGAAACCAAACATCTAGGAAAATGCGACTTCTAAGTAATTTAGACATGGAGCCACAGGGATCATAGTCCCTGAGACACCCCATAGCAGAATATGATGGTTTGCATTCAATATCTCCTAACCCAGCAACAGCTGAGCTCTGTGGTATAGAAATGGTGCTGACACAGTCCCATTGTCCTAGTTAGGGTTACTATTGCTATAATGGAACACCATGACCAAAAGCAACTTGGGAAAGAAAGGGTTTTATTTATTTGGCTTTCACTTTTACATCATTGTTCATCACTGAAGGAAGTTGAGACAGGAACTCACAGGACAGGAACCTAGAGACAGGAGTATGATGGAGATGCCATGGAGGGGCACTGCTTACTGGCTTACTCATCATAGTTTGCTCAGCCTGCTTTCTTATAGAACCCATGACCACCAGCCAAGCTGTGGCACCATCCACAGTGGGCTGGACCCTACTCCATCAGTTAATAATTAAGAAAATGTTCTTCAGGCTTGCCTACAATCTGATTTTATGGGTGCATTTTCCCAATCGAGGTTCCCTCCTCTCAGATGAGTATAGCTTGGGTCAAATTCACATAAAACTACCCAGCACAGCCATGAACTTCTTGTTTAAGGAGCAGACCTGCAGTCCCAGAATACCAGGGCAGCTGGCATACACAGCCAATGCTCAAGAGGAGATTGTGATGCAGAGCAATCCAGAGACCTGCAGAGCCTGCTGCGTTTAGCAGAGCAGAGCTTGATCAGCCCATACAAATGAAGCTGTAAAGAAAACCATCAATGAGGACTAGAAGAGAGAATCTGAAGTTCTCATAGGCTGAGAATAATGCCTTCAAGACTTCCCAAGCTGGACTCAAATGTCATGTCTTTTGGGCACTTGATAGATGCTCTTGTCTCAGCAGTGGACAACAATCTACATGACTCAATCGTTCAAACAAGGATCAAGCTGTCTCTAGATGACCACATCTCAGAACAAAGCTTATGAATATACACATGACTGTGAAACTGTTTAGCAAGTTTCAAGGCAAAATTGGAAGTGTCTGACATCCAATCAAAAATGATCAGGCAACAAAATGGAAGGCCAGCCTGAAATACTAGCAACTGAGCATGACTCAGACCTGCCCCATAATGAACCCAGATATTAGAAAATAGTTAACGTGGCTACATCTAAAGACTACAAATAATAAGTATGTTCATGACTATAATATGATTACATTGAATATTAATAAAAATGGCCTCAAGAAAATCCCCAAACATTGAAATAACATAGATTTAAATTAAAAGAAAAAAAATCAAAGGAGAATTAGAAAGTAGTGTGAGGTAGCTGTGAATTAGACCATGAAAGTTGGAGGTGCCAATAAAGTAGTGATTTCTAGAGAATTCCTTGGTGTTTGTCATTCTACAGTTGAATAATGTTCTTCCCTGGAAAACTAGAAAAATAAGAGAAAAAAAACTGAAGTCTAAAGTTAGCAGGAAAAAATAAAGGTCATAGCAGAAATCAATAAAATGAAAGATAAAACTGATTTTAAAAGTTAAACCCACAGCTGGTTCTGGAGCAAAACCAATAAATCAGTAAGTCTGGCACAGGATATATCAAAAGAAAAAGGGTATTTTGGTCAACTTTAGGAAGGAGACATAATATCACACAAATTCTACAGATACAATAAGAGACTTATATGAAAGGAATATCACACACAACTTCATGCATGGGTGTGTTACTTCAAACTGTGAAAATACAAACAAATGCATAACTCCAGAAGATATATGGAAGCTGAACAACTCTACATCTGGTAAAGAACCTGAATAATAAGTAAAAAGCCTTCACACACACACACACACACCACCACCACCACCACACCATATAAAACACTTCCAGGCCCGGATAGTTTCACTGATGAGTTCTACAAATGTAATAAAGACATCTAAAGAAATTCATCCCAAAAGTTGAAGAGGAGAGCAGGTCCTAACTTACCCTATAAATCCAGCTACTGATTCCAAAACCAGAAAAAATATGACAAGAAAAAACAATGTAAGAATGATGGTGTTTTCTGGCCAAGAGAAAGGAGTTCTAGGAATGCAAGGTTGGGTTAACATTTAAAATCTATCCCCATATGAACTATTTTTAAAAATCATATTAATAGATTTCTTTGAAGCATTTGATGACATCATATGTCATTTCTTGTGAAAAAAGGAAATTCCTTAAACTGATAAAGGCCATTGATGAAAACTGGCAGCTAACCCAGGCCTGTTAGGAGAAGAATGAATACTTTCCTGATACCAAAAAGCAAGAAAATGCCTGTTTTCTCTGCTTTTTCTTTTTAACACTCATGGAGAAAAAAAGGAGAACAGCAAGAAGATGTGGGTGTGTTTGCATTTGCATACATCCGTAAAGCAGTTATCAAGTGCCTTGAAACTGAGAACAACTGCCCATCATCAAAAGAATGAATAAACAAATATGATGTGTTCATACAGTGTTCGCAGCAATCACAGAAATACTGATACCTACAAAAACATAGATGAGTTCAAGGCAATTATGCTTAAAGAAACCCAGACATAAAATTTAGCCCATGTCATATTCTTTGGATTTCTATAAAATCTAGAAAATATAAACTCTTTACTATTAGATGATTGGTGGCATTTGAGGGCTGAAGGGTATTAAAGGAAATCTTGAGAGTGATGTTGTGATCTGTGGCCATACTGCCAGTGGTAAATGCATTATTAAAACATAACATAATCACAGCACTGGGGCACCAGAGGCCATTGGACTGTCCATAATTCAGTGTACAGCCTGTTGTAGGTAATGAGTTCCAGATTATTCAAGACTGCACAGAGACTGTCTCAAAGGCATGCACACACTATCAATCTATCAATCTACTCACCCACACATCCATCCGTTCATCCATCTGTCTGTCCATCTATATCTCTATCTCTCTATTTTTATCATCTATCTCTCTGAAGCAGAGATACTGTGTCAGTCATATTTCCATTGTTAATACAGTAAACATTTATTTAAAAAAACAACCACCTTCCTCCCATGTACCCCAACCCAGGCAGCCACCTATAGGTTGTCCCCACTGGCATGGCCTCCTGCCCTCATTCCTGACCATCTTCTCCTGCCTATCTTCTTCATAGGACCTCTCCACACCCCAGTGGTCACTGCAAAGATGTTAGAGTCTTCTCCCCTGGAAATCAGAAAAAAAAAAATACTTTTTTAAGAGTTCACTGGGTACTTTTCAAAGAAGTGTCCCCATGTGTTTCTTAAACCTCCAGACCCAGTTTTCCCAGCTTCTTGGTGTTCTTGACTCCTCAATGAATCTATTCTGCTGGTTTGGATTGACAACTGAAACCTGATTAGATGAGCATGGAGAGCAGGGCCTGGAGTTTGGGAGAAAGCATTAATAGAATGTCTGGGCTGTGCTACTCTATAAGCCTACAGCTCTCTGCCTGCCCTGCTGGGCTGTACTGCTGGCCATGACAGAGTCTTTAATGAGGTACCACCCTTCTCCCAGCCTTCGCCATGGCCCTGGACCTGCCTCTTCAGCTTCTTTCTGATTCATTCCCTCTCTTAGCTTCCTCTGTAGCTCATATATGCATATAACACTAATGGACCTGGCTGTATCTCCTCCTGGACCCTAGGATGTTTACCCTGCATAAGCAGACTACTGTAGGTATCTTGCATATGTTTTTCCTTCTGCTAGGGATGGAGGGATGGAACTAGAGCAGGGGTTTGGAGAACTATAGATGTCAGACAGACTGGAGAAGCACCTGTGAGGGGCCACAGTGTGGACACTGTACAGCTTCATAATTGGCAGCTGTGAGTATTTGCTATATAGGCCACTTATATCTCCTTGTTCCCAAGCATTACCAATAAGGCTGCCCAGAGAGGCCAACCCCAGAATGTGGAGGTACCTGAGATCAGAGGGTACTGAAAAAGCTGGGGAAGATGTTACTCTACCCACATGAAAACAAAAGGAACTGGGCCATGTCTGTGAGTGGCCAGAGGACCTATGGCCTGAGTAGTCTTCACTGAGCTAGCTACTTGTAGGCATTTGACTCAAATGAACTAAGTTCTCCTAGCTGAATGACCTTTTGTCTGTATTATGGACCTCTGACTGAATGTCACTATATAGAAAGTACTTACATGACCCCAAAGTTTGGACATCTCCTTCATCTGTTGTGCCAGTATCCCCACAGGGTCATCCTTCACACATTTCCCCATTGCAGTGTCACAGGTGGAAGCAGAACGCCGCACCATCCCCTTCATGCACACATGGCATATGTGTCATGGAAGCAGTGAGGCTGACAGTGCTGGCAGTATCCCCCAACAAGTCCGTGTCTGCTGCTTTGAGAAGAGGCAACCGGCAAATGGTTTAATGAGTCAGACACCAAGGCTTCTCCCCACCTGGGAGGTCAGGACTAGGGGTGGCAGGTCCATTGAAGAGGATGTCCAGTGCCAATGGACTGAAAGTACTACATGGAAAATGCAGAATTGTTCTAGACTTAGACTAGACACTAAGCTCTTGGGAGAATCTACACTCCTAAGGGACACAGTTACATGCCAAAGCCTCCACCTGTTCATGCCATCACCTGGAACTGAGATATTCAGCTTACAAATATGAGGAAATATGTTCTTCCAGAGTTAGTTTACCCATTATTCTTGAGTTATAGTAGGACTTTTGGGAAGATCCATTGAAGGAGCAGAACCCTTGCCCCTATGCATGTATTTTAAGAGTGGAGGACAGGGACTAGAGCCAGGGCTTGAGGGTTGTAGATACATCGGATGAACTAGAGACCCCCAAGTCCTTGTGAAGGACAACTAAGAGTGTATACATAGAACTAGCTACTGCATAACCAAAGGAAGATGCTTCAGAATTAGTAGGAATTTACAGGGTCTAAATACCTTCGTCCTTTATACTTTGGTCCAAAGTTTTATCAACAAGGCAGCCTGCAGAAGGGATCCCCTAAATTTTGAGATACCTAAGGTAGAGGGCTGCTGACGGGCTGAAGGAGATTACTGGTACTCACAAAGAGAAAAGAAGTTGGAACCATATATGCAGGTGGGCAAAAGACTTGTGCCCTCTACTCAGCAAGCTAAGATGAAATTATGTGTGGGCCCTTGAAGCAAAATTCACCTTGTCTTTATGTAAGAGGCAAACTCCTAACAGCGGAGACAGTACATCACTGCTACCTTGAACTGACATTCCAATGAGCTAAGGCTTGCATAGCACACATGGTCTCCAGCACATGGCAGATACACTGAACATAAGCTGGGTACTGCCAGCCCAGTAGTGCCTGTGTCAGTTCTGAAAGAATTTGTCTTTTGAGTATTTGCTTTTGTCAGTGAATTAAAGAGGTAGAGCACGATGCCAAATTCTTAGTCATTCCTGTTCAGTCTGTGTTCCTACATTTTATCCTGATTATCAGTTTGATACTCCAGGAGAGAGACAGTGATTATTTCACAGAAAATCCATTTCCATAAATTATTTTCAGAGGCACTTAGAGATAGTTCCTGTTGTCGGGCTATCGGGAGAGAACTGAACCAGCAGGATCTGTATGACCTCCCCTGCCAAACAAAGGAAGAACTTACTTGCTCCTTCATTCATACCACAAACTCTGCTTATGTACTTTATCTGTGTGGCAGTGAGTGAGCCTCCTGGGGTTCTCACTTCCAGTTATCCTCTTCACAACGACTGATGGAGGAATACAAGGGAGCAATGAGTATGGCTTTGTGGGAGAGTCCTACAAATATCCATGGATTCCCTGATGCTTTTTTTCCCTCACATTCTGTCACAAGTCACTAGAAGATTTTAAGCTTATTTGTATTTTGGAAAGGCTCATTGGGACAGTAAGCACATGGCTGTTGGTCTAGATCTCAGTTCTCCAACAGCCCTTTACAAGGACGAGCATGAGTCTCTTCGTACACTTCGCTTCCTACAGAGACAGTAACTCTACCCATCTTCATTGCAGGTTCCCCTGCTCGTGTGAGGTCCCTGCCACCGCAAAGACCACCTGTACAGCTCCAGGGATCATCAGTAAAGGAATCCATGTGACAGGAAACGAAGCCATCAAGAAGTGGTGGTACTTTCCTGTGTCCAGGCCAACTTGCCCACAGTGGATTTTCAGTGTTCCTACATAATGGTCAAAGGGGAAATACTGCTTTGCTGTGTGCCAAGGATATGTGATCTGCCTCTGAACGCTCACAGTTGCCAATAAACTGCTCTTGTTGGCAGGGGAATGGAAATACACAGGCTGCAGCCCAGCACCCACATTTGATTATAGCTTGGGCACAAGGAAGCACACCTTACAATGATTTTTGAGATTTTGACCACATATACATGCTAAAATCATTTGTTTAAGATCTTTTGAATTTTAGGTGGGCAAAAGTATAAGTCCACAGAAATTGTCAGAATCTATCACGAGCTACGGGATGCTGTTTCCGGAGAAAGAAGAGCGATGGAAAAAGGCCACTATGAGATGACTTTCACAGGACAGTAAAGCATCAGATCTGTATTCCTCACACAGGGAAGCCTCGGGCCTCACAGATAATCTTGGAACGCGATCTGACCAACAAAGCTTTTAAAATTCCAACCAGTGAGGCCCAGAGCAGCATCCCTACTTGACCATGTGGGCAGGAGATTCCTGGATCCTTACAAGGTGATGGGAAGCAAAGATTAGAACACTGGAAGGGCTGTCCTTTTTTGTATATCTTGTGTCCTGCTTGTATAGTTTTCCGCCAGTGCCCCAGCAGGCTATGAAGTACATCGGGCCCCTGTTGAAGGAGCCTTGCATGGAGCCTGAGACTTCACCAGTAGCCTTCTGAAATCCTGCAGGGGGCTAGAGAGAAGGGTGTTGGGCACATGCATGTCACAGAGGGCAGTCCAAATTGTGCTGCATATTCTGTGGCTTACATTTTATCCTGACACACTTTGTCATGGTCCAGCAGCTGCCCTGGTATTATATAACATTCTTATAGTACATTGTGGGTAGACACAATCTTTAAAGAATTTAAGCTCAGCAGGATGTTTTTTGTGTGTGTATTTTTTAATGTGTCTCTAAAAACCCTTTTCTTATATGGAGAAAATCAAAACAGCAATAGAAGTCAAAATGAGTTCATGATATAAAATCTCTGCCTTAGTGAAAAAAATACATGAAATAATTTTACTGTTTCACCCTGTTTCAAATCTAGGCATCGGGTAGAATGAGAACTTGGTACTATGTGATTAACATTGCTAAACTTTCTCAGTGAGGCAACAGTTACCAGCCAATTGCTCTTAGTCACAGCTGTCTGTTGTTTCTCTTAGTGCCACAAATAAATGCAAATCCAATCCTGTAACTGTCGTGTGGATTTCATGCTACAATGTATGTCCTGACTGCAAAATGGAGGGATTAATTTACTCTGTCAACAAATATTTTGGCTGCTGTGTTAATCAGTGTTCCATCACTGTGACCAAACACCTGAGGTAAACAGTTTAAAGGGGTTTATTTTGGCCCAGGGTTTCAGAGATTTGGGCTCTGTTGCTGTCCCTGTGGCAACACAACACATCCTAACAGGAGTGTGTGCTGGAGGACTCTGGTCACCTCATAGTGACATGACCCAAAATAAAAAGGAAGAGGCTGGGACACTGATATCTCCTTCAGATGTGTCACAACATTTACCTAACCTCCTTCAGCTATACCTCTGCTCCTGAAGGTTCCCTTCCAATAGTGCCACAGGATTGAGACTAAACCTTTGATGAACAGGCCTTTGGGAGACTTTAAAGGTAAAAAAGTATAGCTGAAGCTTTATTTGTTCCTCTGGGTTTCAGCAGATAGGATAGACAAAATCATTATATAGCTTAGATTGTAGAAGAAATAGACCCTAAGCATAGCATGCATAAGTGCTATAGAGAAAAAAAAAAAGCATCAGGAAAGAGGGAGGAGAGACTCGAGCAGAGAGATGGCGAAAGGCCTTCGTTTGAGTAAATTACTGAAAGAAGAGATAAGTCAGATAGAAGAGCAAGGACGGTAGCACTAAGGGCACATCCTAGGGGAGAGGAGTGAAAAGGAGGCTCTTGTAGAAGTTGGAATAACAGGTGAAAGTGTACATCTCTCAGGCCTTTAACTCCCAACCCATTCAGGTCTTTGTGAACTTCTTGGAGCCCTTCTCAGTGTAACAATGCTCCCCAACCAATCTGAGAGGTCTAGAGATGGTCATTGGGGGTGTGTAAGGGCCCCTTTCTCTAGTTAATTTTGCTCATGTGGACCAATTTGATGCTATATTTGCTTATGCTGTGTACCTCAAAATATATAAACCTTTAAGTTTTGAGGTGTGGGGTATACGATAATCAAAGCCTCCTGGTTCATATTGTGATCCCTCTAAGTATTGTCACAATTACTCTTGTCTCTTCTTCTTAGTCAACTCAGATATCAAAGTGTCATCTTGTAGATGAGTGAGCTGGAGGCTAAGAAAAGTCTATCATGTGCCTTACCTTCATTCAGCAACCCTCCATGGCTGCTCTTGCCCAGACTGAAGACTGAGTTTTCTTCTCAGCCCATATTCTTAGGGCTCTATGCCTCCCTAGTCTAAATAGCCCTTCCACTATTGGCTTTGTCGACACCCAACCACCCATTTACTGAGGGTATCCTGAGAGCATATGTGTATTTTTTTATACTCTTTGACTGTTACCCTGTCTGCAATGCCTCGAAACCCCCACTACCCATCCCTTCAACTGGACACTCCAGCCTTGTTCTAGACCAGCCCTCCCCACTCCATCCAGCACCTCACACCACTTTGTTCTTCACCATGTCTCATTTCAGCCTCTATTAACTGTGCTTCACACACCGAGCTCCTCATCTCTCACCTTCCTAGCTGCAAAGATGAGCCTCGAGGCGAGAGGCAGGAAAGGCTCAGTTCACTCAGGGAAACCTCAACAGCCTTAACTTAGGTCATCATTCTGGCAAGAAGCCTGTAAAGACATCTACCCACTCCCTTCCAGGCATGTTGTGTAATGCAGAGGCAGAGAGAAAAGGTGAGAAATCTCAAACAGGAGGTAAATGGCTCGGCTCCAATCATTGCCCAGCTAATTAAGAAATGCATTCCCAAAATATCCTAGTGTAGTTCATAAAATGTATGACATCTATTATGAAATTCTGGCCCACACAGTGCACAATTAAGATTCAGCGAAAGCCTCGCTCTCCTAGGAAAGCATAGACTAGTGGAGATGACAGCTCAGGCTTCTCCACATCTTGCCTGAGATTTAACTGCTTTGTTCCCTGCCTGTGTGTATGGCACATTATGGCCAGAAAGGAACCTATAAGAAGTCCTTTCAGGCAGTTCTGCAGGGTTAGTGGCCAGAGAATATACTGGCAATTCTTCCCTGATGGATTTAGCTTTCAAAACCTGCTGCTCAGTTCCCAAGAAGAAAGTTGTGACTTTGAATGTAGAAGGTAGGCTCTTCACCACTTGCCTTACCAATTCATTTTTTAGTGTTGCCTATTCAATACTGAACCCCAGATGTCCTCCTATGAGCATCACTTCTGCACAAATTGTGCCCTTCTCTATTCCTCTGGGAAGCCCCTCAACTCAGCTCCTGATCCAGAAAAGGTTTGTGTGTCCTGCCAGCTCGCCTCACTTGATCATGACCCCACTTTGTTGTGTGTGTCTTGGCCTTGTGCCTGCACCTCCTGAGTGGCTCATTTCAGTGGTTTTCAAGTCAGAGATACAAGAAAACATTTACTAATTACTAAATTCTTCTGTGATTTCCTCCTTCCACTGCTGCGGGTATTTGGCCCACCAGCTTCTTCTCCATGGCTCCCTTTACTGCCTCTGCATTACACCTGCTTCCTGAAGGTCCAGCTTCTAACCCCAGTGCCTTCCTTACACCTCCAGACCTATGTGCAGTCAGCATTCTGGCTACTGGGCTCAATGGGAGCTCCACAACACCTGCTGATCAGACCCCTCTCCAATGGATAGCAACTGTGTTGTATGTTGTTCATCATGCTAACTTGTGGAACACGTCTCTTGGTTTGACACATAAAAGATTTAGACAAGAGCGAGGTGTTAGCACTCCATCACAGGAGCAGAAAGAAAGAAAGAAAGATAAAAAGAAGAAAGAAAAGAATGAAGAGAGAGAGAGAGAAAGAAAGAAAGAAAGAAAGAAAGAAAGAAAGAAAGAAAGAAAGAAAGAAAGAAA
>NW_026596051.1:7720529-7786106 GCF_907164565.1 Psammomys obesus
AAAGAAAGAAAGAAAGAAAGAAAGAAAGAAAGAAAGAAAGAAAGAAAAAGAAAAGAAAAAGAAAGGAGCTGAACAAATATGAGTCACTTCACATTTGTAGGATCAATGGCTCCACTGTCCTGATTTAGTCCCATGAACATGAGTCAGAAAGGTGAAGAAGGTAACTGTTTTCTGTCCCATCCTATGCCTGGGAGCAGCCACACCCTTCCATTACGAGCAGAGGAGTGGGCACTCTCAATGGACAAGTAGCACACACTAGCAGTTTGGCCTGCATGAGGTTCTAGAATCTACCATGGTGTCACCTTCTTCCATAGGGGATTAAGTGGTCAAGACATTGGTCCAGGGGACATCTCTCCTCTTCCAAAAGCATCCTGCCTGGCTCTTAAAAGGCCTGGGACATTTTTCAGGACCAGAAGCCATCATCAGTATAAACTGAGTCCCACAGGGCTACCTGAGAATACTTTTTCAGGGACCCCCCCATGCTGAGCACAAATATGTTTGTTTCTGGACATACAGGATTCAGGAACCAACTGGCCCTGGCATTTCCTCTAATACTCCATCAGAGTGGCACATTTTTCTTGATAATTTGTTTTTAGTATAACAGAGAACTGCACTGTCACCGAAAGGGGGGAGAGGGCTAGTCCAGCCATAAGAAAGATTAAGAAGGTCAGAAGACCAAGGAAGGGTGATTCTGGAGACCCAGAGAGGCTGAAGGCTAGCATGGCAGACGTTCCTGGGGCAAGGAGGAAAGAAGAGCAGGTAGAGAAAGCAAGTAGCCCACATCACTGCTGTGCTCTGCCTCTATTCTGCTTGCCTCATCTCAAGGCTCTGTTCTCAGAATCTACCCCCTAACCCAGAGGTACGGAAGCACTTTGCCACACTCATGCCCCTTATTCCGTTTTTCCTCCCCTTTCCTCTTCCATTCCTCCTTTCCACCTTCCCCCATTATTCATTCCATTCTCCCATCCATCATCCTTCCTTTTCTTCTCCTCTTTGATGCCTTCCTATCCTTTTCCTTCCCTCTTTCTTCCCATCTATACTAGAAGAGCTTCTCTGAGTCGGAATCCCTGATGCGTGCTGGAGACAATTACAAATTAGCGTCTCTGCCTTCCAGGAAGCCTGCTGGCAAGTGGCCACATGGAAGTGCCAATCAAGAGTGTAACAAGTATCCTGGGGGAGAAAAGATGTGGAGCAAAGATTGGAGGTTCTTCTTGGTGGGTGGCCAGGGTGGAAGCCCCTCAACTGAGCAACAAGGGAAAGTCTTCTTGGCAGGTGAAAGGAGCAAGGCATAGCCGGAGGGCTGGAGAAGCCAAGGCTGCTCTGGGTTGGGTCTGCAGGAGACTCAGATTAGAGGTTCTGCACCAGGGCTCTGTTTCACGGCAGATACATTCCTAGGGCTGGGGCTGCTGCCACCCACTCCTGTGTTCCACTAGAAATACAAATGTGTTCAAAGCGGAAAGATCAAGAAGCGATTAACTATGTTGGCACCTGCTCATGAGTGGTTTGGCCATGCGCCCAACTGGGGTGTGTGCTGAGTGAGTGCAGGTGGCAGCAGCTTGCCTCGCGCCATTGGGCATACTCCTCTGAAGAAAGCAATGCACCGTGGTTTCTGGACATGCATCTGAGACCCTCCCCCTAGATGCAGAGGCTTGAAACTCATGAGGGAAGAAGAAATAGGCTGCCAGTCCAGGGTGGGACCACTCATTGCCCTCCACTTTGCCTCACAGTCCAGCCTCACCAGGTATCTGAAGGCAGCAGCACGGGCCTTGCCACCACCCTCATACCCTGACCCTGTGACTGCAGTGGAGCTGGCCTTGCCACACAGGCAAACTGTAGGACTTGCTCAAAGCTTAGCTCTGGCTAGTGCCCCTCCACTCAGCTGTGGCCTTTCAGATTTGCTGCTGCTCTTCAGCTTCTGTGCACTCAAAAGTATGAGCAGCTACCACTTCTCTGAAAGTACCATGTAGGTTCATTCTACTATACCCTATTAGAACGCCTATTGATCCTCCAAAACCCAGCCTCTTCCCAAGGAAAGCCACTTATAACCACTTAGTCCTCTGTGGAATGTGGCACTTCTTGTTTTTTCATTGGCAGGACTCACGTCATTTCTCAATGGAATCTATTGGCATTTGTGACCCAGAACTCTGTGGGTCTCATTCATGTGAGAGTGTCAAATCTGAGAACACAGGATTGATGCCATGGGCATTTGATGAATGGTGCAGAGTCTGCCCCAACCAGACTGACAGCAAATTCTAAGTACAAAACTCCTGAAGACCTGCTTGGCCAATGGCTAGTGGGCAAATGCCCAATAGAGGGAGACTTCAGCATTCCTGCAGGGCAGCTCAGAGTCCTTGGAAAGACTCCAGGCTGCAGGGATGGCAGTGGCCAGGGACGGGATGAAGAATGGGCACGTTGGAAGGTTTCCAACTCAAGGGTACAGCTGGCCAAGCCCCAGGTTGGGCAGAGAGCCACTGGCACTGGGGATAAGGAGTTGGCTGAGGTGGGACTTAGAACAAGATGGCCACGAGCCACTTAGAATAAGGTTGTGTGAATGATGAAGCTGCTGGGAGTCAGGGGGTGAGTCACACGTGAGTAAGAAAGGCTCAGCCAGGAAAGCAGATTAGAGCACGCCCTGGAGTAAATATTCTGTTTCACAGAGCTGAAGTCCCCTGTGATGGCACCATGACTTTTACCATTCTAGATCTTCCTAGGTGACGTCATGGATACTGGACCCAGCAGTATCTGAGTGACAGCAACAGTTGGTTTTTAAGGCTGCTTTCTGTGAAGTGGAGTTGGGGGAGGGGGAGGCTACCAAGGTTCTAGGACATCTTTGACCACACAGGGGCTAAGAGGTTAGCTGGTAGTGGCTACTAATTTCCTCTGCCTTCATTTTCTTTGCCCTTTTCTCCTCCTATATACAAACAGGAGAAATTCCTGTTTGTAGGCCAAATAACTTGGGGCCTCCTAAGTGTTCCCTTGACTCAGCGATGTGGAGTTCACAATTGTTTCCTGAATCTATGTCAAAAAGCCAAACCTTGGTCTCAACAGTTCCTTCCTCCTATCAATGCAGGCTCAGAGACATCTAATGACACCTGAGTTTATCCTGACATTGAACTAAACCCCAAGTCCTCTTCTCCATTATACCCCAGGAAGAGTTCCAGTCCCAGGAGGGAAAAAATGTTTTTTCATTGGCAGGACTCACATAATCAAGGCTGTACTTGATGGGCATATGTACTATACCAGCCTGACTCATACCTGATCTAAGGAGGGTAAGCAAGTTGCCAGGATTCCTAAACTGGGAATCTCCCGGAGGCCTTGGTTCCTCATTAAGACCTCCTAGTACTCAAGCGCATCAAGTCAGGATTGGTGGGCTTTGGGATGATCTAGTCCTTGCATCTTTGGGTGTGTCCAAGCAATAAGGACCCAACTTCTTGCAGACCTTGCCTAAGAAATAGAAACAGCAGATGCAACACCAATCCTAGTGCAAACATTCCTGAGCATCTGAAATTAGGACCTACAGCGTATCCAAGGAGAGGTGGTAAGCATGACTTGGGAGGATGCTTTCTAGGTTCCACCAGGCCTGGGGCTTCCCACAAGGGCCTTCTGGCTATGGAGATGGTGGCTCTGCTTGCCTCCTACTTGTGACTATCAACCTGAGGTGAAGAAGCTGCTACCAACGTCAGGTGACTGCAAGACCTGAGGTGAGGCTGCTGAGCAAGGAGAGAGTCAGAGCACCCAGTTCTCTTCACACGTGCTTGCTTGTTCAGATTTGTTCCCAAGCAGAAACTCAACCATAAGACAGAGCAATGGGGGAAATGCAAAGCTATTCTGGACAGTCTGCCTGCTCCCTTACAGATGAGGGAAACAGCAGTTTGCCTCAGAGGGCACAACCAGCAACCGTACTGAGTGAGGGCCAAGTGTGCTGGCTGTGAGTCAGTGTCTGGTCCCCTGTTGCTTCCAGGATCCTCAGGGACCAACAGGCGGCAAGCCCAGCTGTGGGTGTGAGCCCCAGCGGGATGTGGCAGTGCTTCCTTGATGGGCTTTCTGCCAGACACAGGGAAGACAGCCATCTCTCGCCCAGACGTAGCTGTCCCAGACTGTCCCCTGTGGTGGATAGCATGGCAAAATGCCTGAAAGGTTCATTTTCTTTCCTCCACTACTTCCAGCTTTTCTTTATTAAGCAAGTAGTGATTTTATCATATGAACAATAAGCAAGAATAGTTGCTGTGTATAATTCTTTCAAAAGTTTTTGTCACTTCAAATTACTAGTATTTTTTAGGGAAGGATCTGGCTGTTTGCTACACTTGCTTGAACTCTCAAGTTCAAGTGATCTTCTGCTGCAGTCTCCTGAATAGCCAGTTCTCCAAGCACTTGCCACTGCTCGGGGCTTTTTCTTTTCTTTTTTCCTGTTTTCTTTCTTCCTTCCTTCCTTTCTTTTCCTTCCTTCCTTCCTTCCTTCCTTCCTTCCTTCCTTCCTTCCTCCCTCCCTCCCTCCCTCCCTTTCTTTCTCTTTCTTTCTTTCTTTCTTTCTTTCTTTCTTTCTTTCTTTCTTTCTTTCTTTCTTTCTCTTTCTTTCTTCTCTCCTTCCTTCCTTCCTTCCTTCCTTTCTTTCTTTTTCTTTCTTTTTTTCTTAGACACAGTATCACTAGGTTGCCCCACTAACCTGGAACTCATGTAGCCCATGCTGGCTTCAAACTGATAGAGATCCAGCTGCCTCTGCTTCCCAAATACTGGTGCTAAAGGAATGTCCCACCATTCTCAGGTTCATTTTTTTTAATCATAGATATTTATGAAATACAATGTGAGCATTCATTACATAGAGATACAGTATAAAATGATCAAATTAGGTTAATGAGCATTGTTCTGTCTTAGAAACCTTCAGATCCCATCTTCTGATTCTTTATAAAATGTGAGGGTGGAGACCAGACCCGGGGAGAGCAGAGGCAGAAGGAGAGACAGCCTGCAGAGAAAAAGATTATTAGCATGGCCATTTCTGTGACAAGCTAGAGACCTAAGACAGGGCAGGCTTCTGGGAGGCTATGGGGCTGACTCCAGCTTAGACTCCTAGTAGAAGAGACTACAGAGACTGAAGAGGACACCATCCAATAAAGTAAGACTCCTGCCTACAAGATGTGCAGAGACAAAGATAGAACAGAGATTGAGGGAGTGTCCAACCAATGCCTGGCACAACCTGAGACCCACCCTATGGAAGACAGCCAACCTCTGACACTACTAATGAAACTCTGCTATGCTCACAGACAGAGCCTAGAAGAGCTGTTCTTTGAGAGGCTCCAGCTAGCAGCAGATATGGACAGATGCTGAGACTCACAGCCACACATAGGTAGTCTTGTGGAAAAGTGAGGGGAAGGATAAAATAACCTGGAAGTGATAGGAACAGAGTCAACAGAGCAAACTCACCAGAGTCCAGAGGGGCTTGTGAAGACTCAAGTACCAACCAAGGACCATGCATGGACTGGACCTAGGCCTCCTACACAGATGTAGCAGCTAAGCAGCTCAGGCTTCATGTGGGTTCCCTAGCAAAGGGAGTGGGGGCTGTTTCTGACATGAACTCTATTGACTGCTTTTTGATCACTTCCTCCTGGTGGGGCTACCTTGCCAGGCCACAGGGGAAGAGGCTGTGCTCAGTCCTTATGGGACTTGATGAGCCAGTGTTGGTTAGTTAGGGGGGAGTGTCCCCTTTTCTGAGAAACAGTGGGTGTTTCTCAGAAAACATGGGAATATGGGAGGGAAGGAGGGACCGGAAGGAAAGAAAAAAGGAGACTACAATCAGAATATAACATGAACAAATAAATAAATAAATAAATAATTTTTTAAAAAAATTGTTCCATAAATTGTAAATTGTGGTCACCCTGCTGTGCTGTACAACAGTGGAATGTAATACTCATGGATTATCTGCTTCTCTTTGTTCTCCATTCCTCATGTACTCCCAAGTCGCTAGTGACCACTATTCTCTCTCCTTCTGGAAAACATTTTTTTAACTTTCCACACATTAAAAATATCATGCAGCACAGTATTAAAAATTGCATGGGACTGGCATAGAAACAAAATGGTGGAGCATTGGAATTGAATAGAAGACCCAGAAATAAACCCACACACCTACGGATACTTGATTTTTTTTTTTACAAAGAAGCCAAAACCATTCAATGGAAGAAAGATAGCATCTTCAACAGATGGTGCTGGTCTAACTGGATATCTACATGTAGAAAAATGCAAATAGATCCATACTTATCACTCTTCACAAAACTAAAGTCCAAGTGGATCAAAGACCTCAACATAAAACCAGGCACATTAAATCAGTTAGAAGAAAAAGTGGGAAAAGCCTTGAGCTCATTGGCACAGGAGACAACTTCCTGAACAGAACACCAACAGCATAGGCTCTAAGACCAACAATCAATAAATGGGACTTCATGAAACTAAAAATCTTCTGTAAAGCAAAGAACATTATCATCAGAACAAAACGACAGCCTACAGATTGGGAAAGGATCATCACCAACCCTACATCTAACAGAGGGCTAATATCCAGAACATATAAAAAAGAAGTCAAAAAGCGACAAAGCAAGTAATCCAATTAAAAACTGGGGTACGGAGCTAAACAGATAATTCTCAATAGAGGAATATCAAATGGCAGAGAAACACTTAAAGAAATGTTCAACATCCTTAGTCATCAGGGAAATGCAAATCAAAACAACCCTGAGATTTTATCATACACCCATCAGAATGGCTAAGATCAAGAACTCAAGTGACAACACATGCTGGAGAGGATGTGGAGAAAGGGGAACCCTCCTCCATTGCTGTGGGAATGCAAATTTGTACAACCACTTTGGAAATCCATCTTGCTTTTTCTCAGAAAATTAGGAATAGTGCTTCCTCAAGATCCAGCTATACCACTCCTAGGCATATATCCAAAAGACACTCAAGTACACAACAAGGACATTTGCTCAACCATGTTTGTAGCAACTTTATTCATAACAGCCAGAATCGGGAAACAACACAGATGCCCCTCAATTGAAGAATGGATACAGAAATTGTGGTACATTTACACAATGTATACTACTCAGCAATTAAAAACAGTAAATCATGAAATTTTTAGTCAAATGGATGGAACTAGAAATGAGTATCTTGAGTGAAGTAACACAGATCCAGAAAGACACACATGATATGTACTGACTTTTAAGTGGATTTTAGTCTTATAGTACAGGACAGATTTACTACAATGTACACAAAGGTAAGTAACAAAAAGGACCCTAGGGAGGATGCATAAATCTCAATCAGAAGGTGAAATAGAATAGACAGAGATAATTAATGGTGGAAGAGTGGCAACAAGGACCATCAGAGCCAATCAACTTGGGCCCAAAGAAGCCTATGGAGTCTGAAGCACCAACCAAGGACAATGCATGGTCTGGACCTTGGTCCTCTACTTATAAATACCTGATGGACATCTTAGCTTCTTGTGGGCCCAATAGTCAGGGGAGTGAGGGATATCTGACATGGACTATTTTACCCACTTTTTGATCACTTCCTCCTGATGGGACTTCTCTACAGGGCCACAAAGGAAGAATACAAAATCAGTCCTCATGTGAATAGATGAGTTGGTGTGTCTGGATTGGGGGGGTCCCCTATTCTGAGGAATAGGGGGAGAGAGGGTGCAGGAGTGTGGGACTGGGAGGATAGGAGAGAGGGACCTATGACAGAGATGTAATTGAATTAATTAATTTAAATTTTAAAAAATAATGAAGCATCTGTCTTTATATGCCAGGCTTAATATTATAGCCCCTTGTTCCATTCATGTTGCCATGCTGCTGTTGCAGCAAATGGTAGGACTTCATTCTTTGTATGACTGAATACTATGCTATTCTCTTATGTGTGTGGTATGGTATGATGTATGTGTGTGTTCGAGAGAGAGTTGTGCGTGAGAAAAGGAGAGACAGAGATAGACAGAGAAACATTTTCTTTAGTCATTCACCTATGGATGGGCACCTGCTGGTCCCAAACATCAGCCTCTGTAAATAGTGATGTAATAAACACAGAGGTACTGGTTTCATCTCCATTGACTATTCTCTCAGTAATGGGATATCTAGATCTTTTTTGTTTGTTTTCCATAATGGCTCTGACAAGGTACATCTCTCTAACAGAGCTCTACCAGTTTGTTTTCTTACCCAGCATATCTTATCTTCTGTGTCTTCAATAACAGCCCCTCCAACCAGGGCTGGATGATAATATGTCATTGTGGTTTTTGATTTGCATTTCCCTGAATGCTGATTCAGGGCTTCCACTGGCAGATTTGCTTAGGTAGACATCCTGACTGCAGGAGGCTGTCTGAACATCTTCATGCATGTAATTCTTGGAGCTGTCCCTGGGCTGGAAGGGCAGCTTTTGGTACAGATATCCTGACAGCTTCCAGTCCTGATTCTGGACTCCAGCACAACCCTGGACCTGTGACTCCTGAGAGCATCTCCACGTATCCTCCCTTGACACATTTCCCCAGGGCTTCTTCCATGAGAAAGACAGCCTCTGCCTTACCTTTAGGGAAGGAAGCCATGTTAGCCATAGTCTGGTGACCTCATCCCTTCCTGCCCTTGCGCAGCTGTCACAGCCCAGACATCATTTACCATTCGGTCTGGATTCCTGAACTCTGCTTGGATTTTAGATTAGCCCACAGGATGGGGCTGGGCTTAGCCAAAGGCAACACGGTTTAAATATAACTCTGTTGTCAGATCCAGGTGAGAAGCCTGTTTGTCACATACTCCCCTGGCCATGTGGTCGATGATAGCAATTTAGCCACTGCACTGGGTTTCCTCATCTGTATCACTGGAAGATTTGGAGTGGAAGGTGATGAGTGAACACACACAGCACCTACCAGCCCCCTTGAAAGGACAGTGAAGACATAAATGCAGGAGTGCTCAGCTATCCGACTCATGATGTTGGGGACCATGGTGAGAGTGTTAGCACTGCAAGAAGACGTTAGTGCTGGGCCTTGGCTACAGGTTTTCTGGCAGTACCTCTGTGGAGTCTGACAGGCACCCCTTCCTAGTGAGCTTCTGTCTCTTTCTAATAAAGTGGGGAGTTTACAGTGCTTACCAAGGCCCTGTATTTTTCGAGCAGAAGGACTGTGGGAGTTGATCTAGAGCCACCATATATTCAGGTGTTAATTGCTTGCCCCCTGGGAGTCTTACTGTTCTGCTCTGGGAGCAATCCCTCATGTATACCTGCTTTTGTTGTGTAAACCTTGCTCTACCTAATTTAAAGTTGATTGGATAATAAAAATGCTAAAGAGAAAGGAAGCAACGACACCCTGGAGAGACACACATGGCTGGGAGGAGCTTTTCTGAATATGGCAGAAAGCAGCCCAGATGAGGAATGTGCAGTTTATGGATGGAAAGTAGTGCAGAGTGGAACTGGCACAGATCTCCGGGCTGGGAGGTAATGAGATAGTTTAGGGAGCTAATATCTCTTCAGCTCCAGGTTAAATAAGGCATTTAAAATCTAACATGTCTGTATCTTTTGTTGATATGATAGCAGGATAAATACAATCTGCCACAATAATCATAGACTATAATTAATAAACATTAAATAGCCATCTTTTTATATTTCCTACAACAAATGACCTTTGGTGCCTTGTCCATCAAGCTCCAGAAACACCTCCATCCAAGCTCATGACTTGAGGAGACTAATTTCAGAACTGTTCTCAGAGAAAGGAGTGTAACAAACCAGGCTAGTTGTGGGCCCTTTACTGAAAGGCAATGGAATGGACAGTCACCACAACCTGATAAGGGTTCCATGCTCAGCAACTCTGCAAACAGGAGACAAAACCTGTGAGACAGAAAGTCAGCTGCTGATTGCCTCAACCTGGCTGGACAGAAAGTGCTTCAATATGTCTCTAGTCCAGTGGTCCTCAACCTCCCTTATCTTGGAACCCTCTAATATCGTTCCTCATAGTGTGCTGACCTCCAACCATGAAATTATTTTGTTGCTACTTCATAACTGTGATTTTGCTACTGTTATGAATCATAATTATCTTAGATGCAGGATATCTGATATGTGACTCCCAAAGTGGTTGCGACCCACATGTTTAAAAACCACTCTCTAGTCCCACCTCGTGCTTCTCTTTCAGAGCCAACTTGAATTTACAAGACAGGTGAGCTTGTCAGTGCTCTGCACAGTGATCATCTTCCCAAGTCCATCTTGGTCACTTTCCCTTGTCCATGATGGTCAGTGTATAGGGCCTACAATGGTCACCCTACAAGTTCTGTAACACCAAGCTAGCTTCTGAGAGATAGTCAGCCATTAGGGCCCTCAGTGGCTTGCCTCCAGGTCCCATGATGGTTTGCCCATTAGGTCCATGACAGTCATTCTCCATGTAAACAGCGGAGGACAGAAATAAGGTGTAGCAGGGCACATGTAATACTTTGCCCAGTGCCAAATGAGGAGGAAGACAAAGCAAACAGTTCTTCAGTGCTTCACTGTAAGAGGGGGTGTTAAGGTACAAAGGGTGGTGCTGAATAAACAACAGGTATTATCTGAATTCAATGTGAATTTGTTCCTCTCAAAGCAAAATTCAGTTTAATCCTTTTCACATACCAGCTACAAATTTCCACATTCCTTTTTCTTCTGAGACTATATATATTTTTTTTTACCAAAAGTTATAGTAACCATTCATTCACTTCACTTCCTAACTAATATATATGACCCAAAAACTCAAAACATCTCTAACTTTATCCCTCTTTATCCAGCTTACCTAAGTGGGAAGGTTAAAATGGAGAATCAGACATTTCATAATGTTTTAACAAGTTAGTCTGTTTTGGGGGCCTGACATGCCCCCAAGTTCCAAATTAGACAATCCTGATGAACTACATACTGATTATAAAGGAAGTTGATTCAGGAATAAAATGGAATTTTCAGCTATAACACTAGAAGGTGCCAGCCAAGGACCAGAAATGTCCAAATAGTCATTTCAGACATATGTGACAAATCATATCTGAAACTCTTGGATGGCATTGAGAATGAAGGAAGAAAGGATGTCTGAGCAAAGTCAAGCCTTAGTGGGAAAAAGTGAGGCTGTGCCCCTTGCCACACTTCAATTCAGAAACCAGGGAAGGCTGTCAAGGGTAAGCAAGTAGACATGCACAGAACACCGGATGCTGAAGCTGCAATTCCTCCTTAAAGGGAGCGGGAAGAGGGAGGCAAGTGGAAAGGTATGTCAGGTGCAAGGTAAGGAACGTGCAAGTGGGCAGACACCTGGGACACACACCCCAAGCCCTAGCTAACGGTGTCAAGAGAGCTCCCCAGCAAGCTGACAGCTCAGTGGACCAAAGAATGTGCGGTTCTAGGTCCCAGCCAGTCACTCTAGAGAGCTCGCTCTGCATTGTCAGAACAAACTAGGGCCACGGAATATTCCCAAAACCACATTAGAAGAGGACAACTGAAGAGTCAGCACTTTTACTCCATGGACTTTGGCATCATCTAGATGCCGAGCAGAAGTCACTGAATGTTTACAGAGGAAGTAACAGGATGGGTTCTGAATTATCATTCTGCCTCGGTCACTGGGCTGAGTGTCACTGAGGCAAGCATAAAAGCAGACCACGGAAATGGGCCACGGAAGTGGCCCCCAGCTGACCAAGCAGTGAGAGTAGGTGGAAACCAACAGATGGTGTCCGGTGAAGGTAAGCAGGTTGCTAGGTTAATCCAGCTGGACTCATACAGCACAACCCCAAAGAATGTTAGAAGTGGAACACGGGTGCCAACTCACCAGGAAATCCCATTCATGATCAAGAAAGGCTGCACCGTGGCCATAGAGGAAATAAACTATTATACAGAAAGATTCATGATTTCCCATTGTCCACACAAAAACAACACAATTACAGATTACATTGCATTGGCTTTCATTACAGTTTGCTATATTTTAAGAGCACCTTTCCTGCATTTTCTATATTCCAGAGGCAACTAAAAATGAGTCATAAAGTGCAAACACCCACATCATCATTGCATGAGTCAGAAACCTGAGGAAAATTCTGAAACCCCACCTTTCTCTCTAATCCCCATCACTAGCTTCATTTTGTTTTTTAAAAGCAAATAACATCATTTTTGTCCATTTGTGTCCAAATGAGTATATGTAATTGTATGTGCTTCTGACGTTTCTCTGCAGAATCACCACTGCCAATGTGGAAGATCAGTCTTTTGTGCTATTCAGTTATTTTACTGATTATATGAGGCCCACTAACATCGCAATTTAAATGCTTATTTCCACCGAAAGTATTCTCAGTGAAGCATCTATAAGACTGTTCAACTACACTGACACATAAAATTAGCCAATTGAAATTTCAAAACATTAGTGACTTTAATGGTTAGATAGTGGTATCTCATTTTTGCTTTAACTTGCATTTTCATAGTTAATAATGCTGGGCATTTTTTCAGTATTCATTTACCACTAAACATCTTTGAGGCACTATTCAAGTGTTTGGCCCACTTTTAACAGAAATTTTAATCAGCTTGAGAGGTATTTATATTGATAGGTAAATAAGCCATTATTGTGTGAACAGTTTACAAATAATTAGATGTGTTGTTTTGGTTATTATCTTTCAAGATTTTGTAGGGCAAGGCCTCCAAAACAGGCCTTCACCTTCAGAATTTCCTTCCAAGCAAGATCACTTATTCTTGCAGATGACTTTAAAAGCAAACTATTTAACTTAAAAAAAAATGGGAGTTTTGATTGCTCAATAAATTATAAAGCAAATGTTGGGAAAGAGATATAATATACACACATCTACCTGTACATATGCATCCATATGGGCACCTGCATTTTCTAGGCCTTGGTCTTCTTAGTTTTGTTTTGTTTGGGTTGGAGAAATTTTTAAGGCAGGGTTTACTACATAATCGGGCTAGCCTCCAACATAACACCCTCCTCCCTTAGCCTCCTAAGCACAGGGGTTACAGTTGTGAGCCATCATGTCCACCTCTTCCCTTGTACTGCATCACCTTTGCCTTTCTCGAATACGCACTATTGAGCCACAATGAACTCACATTTAAATGAAATGGTCGATTCTAAGCATCACTGTAAAATACATCTCCTCTTGATATTAACAAGTGAGTGTGGTTTATGGTTATTTTTTTCACATTTCATTTGTCAGGTTTCACAATGCATGTTATGCATACTTTACATATTACTTTTTAAAATAGTAGAATATTTGGAGTAGCACTGCAAATTTTCTGATGTTTAGTGATTTTTTTTTCCAAGAAAACATCTGGTCAGGTAGGGGATATAGCTCAATGGTAGAACATTTGCCTTACCTACACAAGACCCTGGGTTCAATCCCCAACTAAAGCCAAAATAAACTAACAATCAAAAACTAGGAAAAAGCCAAGCATGGTAGAGCATGCCTGTAATACCAGCATTCTGGGAGGCAGAGGCAGGCAGATCATTGTGAGTTTGAGGCCAGCCTGGTCTACAAAGTAAGTCCAGGATAACCAAGGCTATACAAAAAGGAAGAAATCATGAAATTTGCAGGCAAGTGGTGGGATCTAGAAAAGATCATTCTGAGTGAAGTATCCCAGAAGGAGAAAGACAAACTTGGTATATACTCGCTTATATAGACCTACAAGACATGATAAACATAATGAAATCTACACACCTAAAGAAGATAATCAAGAAAGTGGACACAGGCGAAGGTGATTAATCCTCATTTAGAAAGACAAATGGGATGTGCATTGAACTTATGACAGGAGTCTATCACAAAAGGCATCTGAAAGACTCTACCTAGCAGTGTTTCAAAGCAGACACTAAGACTCATAACCAAACCCTCGGCAGAGTGCAGGGAATCATATGAAAGAAGGGAAGTTAGTATGATATGGAAAGGATAGGAGCTCCACAAGGACCAAATATATCTGGGCACAGGGTCTTTTCTGAGACTGACACTCAACCAAGGACCATCTATGGATATAACCTAGAACTTCTGCTTGGATGTGGCTTGTGGTAGCTCAGTAACCAAGTAGTTTTCCAAAGTAAGGGGAACACGGACTATTTCTAATAGGATCTCAAGGGCAGGCTGTTTGACCCCCACCCCAGGGGAGGAGCAGTCTGTTAGGCCACAGAGGAGGACTTTGCAGCCAGCCCTGAAGATACCTGATAAAACAGGGTCAGATGAAAGGGGAGGAGGTCCTCCCCTATCAGGGGACTTGGAAAGGGGCAGGGAGGAGACCAGGGAGGGAGTGTGGGGTTGGGGAGGGAATGAGGGAGCGGGATACAGCTGGGACACAGAGTTAACAAAATGTAACTAAAAAGAAAAATAAAATAAAAATAAAAAAATTAAAAAAAAAAAAAAAAAAACCAAGGCTATACAGAGAAACCCTGTTTCAAAAAACAAATACAAAACAAACCAAAAAAATAAAAATAAAAATAAAAATGGAAAAAAAAGAGAGGGATGAAGGCAAGCAGGCAGGCAAGCTTCTGAGCATGGTACTTTTAAAGACCCAGTTTAAAAAAAAAATTCTCTCTTCCGTACTACAAGGCACAGACCCAGAGAAGATAAGTAATAAGGAGAACCCAAGTGAGGATGCATATATCTCACTCAGAAGGGGAGATAGAATAGAAAGAGGTAATAGTTGAAGAGGGGGAATAAGGGTAGAAGAGGGGGTACAGAGAGTTATGAGGAGGCAGATCAGAGCTAAGGAAAACAAAAGCAAGAAGACAGAAGGCCTGTAGAGAAAAGAGAAACGAGAGTGGGGACATGGCTGTGACAAGCTGGAGACCTAAGTCAGGGTAGGCTCTTGGGAAGATATGCAGGAAAGAGACTCTTAGTAGCAGAAACCATAGAGACTGAAGAGGACATCTTCTAACTAGACTAGCCTTCTAGTAAAGGGCAGGGAACACCAACCCAATCACAAAAACTTCAACCCAAAATCTACTCTGCCTACAAGATGTGGAGGGATAAAGATAGAGCAGATAGAGCAGAGATTGAGGTAGTTCCCAACCAATACCTGGCCCAACCACAGACCCACCCTATCGGAGAGTGCCAACCCCTGACAGTATAAATGATACTCTGCTAAGCTTGCAGACAGAAGCCGGTCAGAGTTGTCCTCTGAAAGGCTCCACCGAGCAGTGCCTCAAAACACATGCTGAGCCTCATGGCCAAACACTGGTCTATGCTTTGGGAGTCTTGAGGAATAGTGGAAGGAAAGAGAAAGGGACCCAGAAGTGACAGGAGCACCACAATAAAAATAACAGAGCCAACCAACCAGAGCCAAAGGGCTTTTGCTGAGACTGAAGCATCAACCAGGGTCCATATATGAACGGGACCTAGGCCCCCTACAAAGGTGTGGCAGATGGGCAGCTTAGGCTTCAAGTGGGTACTCTAGTAAGGGAAGCGGGGACTGCATCAGACACACCAGCTAGCTTTTTTAGATCTTTTTTTTCCGGGGAAGGATAGCCTTGACAGGCCAACAGGAAAGAGGACATGCTCAGTCCTGATGCAACTTGACGAGCTGGGGTGGATGGAAAAGGGAGCTCCCTTTTTCTGAGGTAAAGGGAATGAGGGAAATGGAGGAAGACAGGGCTGGACTGGGGTAGGGGGATGAGGGAAGGGGCTACAAGGATGTAACGTGAGTAAAATAAATAAATGAGAAAAAAATTCTCTTCTGTGGTAATTGGTCCTGGTTAAACTTTCTATGTCTACTGGGGTCAACCCTAAGAAAACACATTTTTCTTAAAATGTACCATTTTCATCTAATTGTTAGAGATATTTGCAGACTATTCCTCTACATACAGTTTTGTTTCTACTCTGTTATCACTTTCTTTTTTAAAAAAAAAATGTCTATGTGTTTAGATATGGGAGTGTGTTCAGCGTGAGGCATTCACAGAATAGCCTTAGGTGCCATGCCTCAAGAACCATCCACCTTCACTTTTGAAACAACATCTCTCTTTGGCATTGAGTTTGTTGGGAGCTTAGGGTGGCTGGCCAGTGAGCTCTAGGGATATTCCTGTCTCTAACAGGGTTACAAGTGTGCACCACTGTGCCCAGATCTTCAATATGGTTTCTGGGGATGGCACTCAGGTCTCTGTGTTAACCTACGCCCTATTTCCTCTCTTCTGTCGCTTAAGTTTTTGCCAACTCTTATTCCTTGAGCTCATGCACTTTGCCCTTCATGTGTTTTCTTTGGCTATGAGTTCTCCCTGACTCAAATCTGCTTTTATGGTTAGTGACCACTTTTCTGTCTTTTTCACTTTCCCCTTTTAATATTTTTTCGGATTTTTTTAGAATCTGAAACTGGAAAATCATCTGTGTGTTTTCACTTTACTGAAGTATTTGCTGCTGTACACTTTAGATTCTGATACATTGTGTTTCCATTATTACTATCTTCTAGATGTTCTAAAATGTAGTTTTATCTTTTCCATTGTGCAGCATTATCTAAAAACTAACAGTTTCTTGATGAAATGGTAACTGGAAGAAAATGGAGGCAAACTTTACAATCAAGAAGAGTCTGCTTTCAGTTTACATTTATATTGTTCAATGTTAAAAATTTATCTTTTTAAAATATTACCAATTTTACTTTGTTGTATTACAGCCATAACTTATCAATGGAGTCTTGTTATTGTGTTTTGTTTTGTTTTTTGCTTTCTTTTGTTTTGACAAATTTAAGGTTTTTGTATATGCCAAAAACACAAGCATTTTTAATGAAAATTCCACTTGGTCTTGGATGAAGGTATGTTCTCTGTCTAGTTGTAGAATCCCATGTTATATTGACAAAAAGTTAATCTACTAACTGGTGGCTCCTGTATTCTATTGCTATAATAAGTATTTCGTCTACTTGATCTATCTCAGACTGAGAAAAGTTCTCTGCTTGATCTGTTTCTCCTTATATTTCCCCCTAGTTTCTACTTCAGAAAAGTCACAGCTCTGTGATTTATTGCACCATCTGGGTTTCTTCTTTGAATTAGATCTTAAGTGAAGGATTCAGATGTAAGTGGCTGAGTTGGTAAGTGGAGAGTACAATGGTGAGGGAAAACAGCTAAGTCAGAGCAGGGTGGGAAGCCAAAGGCTTGTATTAAGACTGTGGACACATGAGCTTTACTCACTGGGAGACCAGCTGTTAGCATAACATGTATGCAGAGGGGTTTTCCTGTCCAAGAGAGTGGAAGCTGGGCACTTGCATGCCAATTACCATGGTTGAGGACTACTCCCAGGGATATTAATTCTCAGCAATCCCACACTATTATGTGACACCTGAAGAAGACGCTGACTGCTGAAGAAATACATGCAAAAAACTGAGGTGCCAGAGAGGGTAGTATGGTGACAGAGGGGCTGTGTACAGAGTGAGACTCTGTTGATGTGAGCAGGCCCTGATGTTTCATTTCTAGCCACCAAGAGACTAAGCCCAGCTTGCCTGTTGCTTTTGTTTACCCAGCTGTTGGCCATGACCTTAACTTTGATTGTGTTTATTGCAACTGTGAACAGAGATGCATTTTGCTTTGATTATCCATCTAGCTTTTCTGTTATTAAGAGACTTGAATCAATTTTTATTTGTTAATTATTAATTTATTAATGTTTGGTGATACACATTATTCCTATCCCATTTTAATATGTATTAAAAATTTTGAGACAAGGTCTCACTATTTATCACTAGCTGTCCTGGAACTAGGTATGTAGATCAGGCTGGCCTTGAACTCACAGACATCTACCTGCCTCTCCCTCCCGAGTACTGGGACTAAAGATATGTGCAAGTGTAGTGACAATTATGAAATTTTGGTTTAAAAAACATAGACATATTTGTGTTTAAGAAACACAGAAATATTGAAAGGATGTGCTTCCTTTAAAATCCCAGGTGTGGGAATGTGGGGCTGCTTTGCAGCAGCTGACTGTGATTTGCCTCATGCTCTAGCAGAGGCGTGGGTTTGCCAGCTGCAGATGGTTTCTGGAATTGGGGATTCCTGGACTTTTCAGAGGGTATATAAATGCCAGAGCCACACTAGGTGAGGGGTGGTGTTGTCAGTGGTTGTTGGTCGTTCAGTGGGGATTGGTTGCAGTTTGTTGGTATTCCTGCTGAAGGAAACAAAAGGTAATTAGAGTCTGCTCTTTCTCTTTTTCTCTTTCCCCTCTTCCTCCCTCCCTCCACTCCGTCCTTCTTTCTCTTTTATCTAAAGATAAACCAAGGGGATAAAGAATGGGAAAAAGAACCCATAAAGTAGAAAAGATCAGTTACATGCAACCATTCCTGACTACTTTTAATTTCTTTAATTGATAAAAATATAGAAAGTTTACATATTTAGGAGGTAGCATGTGATGTTTCAATGCACTTATACACTGTATAATGTTTAATTCAGATTAAGTATAGCGCTCTCTTTAACTATTTATGTTTTCGTTGTTCCTGTCTTTTGAGTCAGAGTCTCACTATGTAGACCACGTTGGCCTCAGACTCACAGAGACATCCATGGTTCTACCTCTAAAATTCTGAAATTAAAAGTGTGCACCTCCACACCTGACATTTATCATTTCTTTAAGGCACACATATATTAAAAATCCTTTATTTGAGCATTTTAAAATACTCCATATGATAGGCTTGTAGTCACCTTACCATGTAGCAGTACCCCGGACCTTCCTACTTGGTGCCATTACCAACTTTCTTCCTACTCTTCCTGAACTCTAGCAATCACCATTTCTACTCTTGACCTCTTTTTATATGACTAGTGTATAATTGTACAAAATAATGGATTGCATTATGATGTTTTAAGCATGTATATCATACATTTAGTCATATTCACCCCAAACACCTTGTCCTTACCTCTGAGGGACCCCTTCATCCTCCCAAATAGTCTCCCTTCTACTTTCATGCTACACATATACACACAGAGGGGGGAGTAATCCACATGTATCTGCTCCCCATTTTATGAGAGCAACACATTCCTTGTGTCAATAGGACTATTTGGTCATTTGTCCTTTTATACCTGATTTATTACACTTACATAACGACCTTAAGTCACATATTTCTATATCTTCTACATTTAAATGAAAAACTACTTCTAATCAAGATGTGGGTATAAGAAATATTTTTTTTTCTTCTACAGGAAGCAACAGAAAACCTACACACACAGCAGTGACTTTCCAGACACTAAAGCTTGAGCTTTAAGTGATCCTGATCAAAAGAAAACATGAAGGTAAGCAAGTGTCGAAGCTGCCCAGCTTCTTGCTATGGGAGAATGTTCAGGATGAGATGTGGAGAAAGGGAACAAGGTGGAGCCTGGGGTGCTGATGGGGCCGTGAATACGAGGAGAAGGGGGTCACTAGGGCTCACAGGAAAACGTACACAGAGGGAGCTCCAGAGCTGTGCAGAGTCTCCACTAGATTTCGGTTAAGAGGACTTTTCAGCTCTCTAGCTCATTGGTCCATCAGAGAATTAGTCTGATACTCACTCGGCAACACATCATCTCTTAAAGTTCCCTTGTGGTCCAACCTCACAAATGAAAGGTAAATTTTAGTATACGTTTTGGTAGCCATTCAAACTATAGCAGTAACTAAGAACATGAAGGATAAAAATATTCTCCCACGATACAGGAGTGAGAATTCTTAAGTGCAGTGACCCCAAGGAAGAAGAACCAGAGGCAGCTCTCCAAATGACTATGAGACTTGGAGTTGTTCTCCTTTGCCCTGACTTCAGCCAGCAATTGTACCCTCAAAGCTCTCTCTTATCTTATCTTTTCTTTTCTCTGACTCTCATCTAAATGATTCTGTCCCTGCCCCATTCTTTGTGAGGCTTGTGTAATGATTTATTGATTAAATGATGAACTTAAATGCAACTCAAGAAGAATAGAGCCCAATAGCTCGTGGTACTCACCCTCCCCAGAGTGTCTGCAATTCTCTCAAGGCCAGAAGCATCTCTCATAACCAAATACTGTACACAGTCAAGATGGGCTGCTGGATGACAACTCAACATGGACAGAGAGGTATTTCACAGGATATTTCTAGAGCAGCACCCATGAGCCCCGTTTCCCTTTGTCTTACCTCTTAACCAGCCAGGCCTCAACATCCAAAGCAAAGATGAACAGATAGGGCAACAGTGGAAATTAGTGAGGAGCAGAAACTCTCTGTGAACCTGACAGTAGAGGTCAAGCAGCCTTCAATCCCCACCCTATGAAATAACCACTGCAGCATCTCCGTTTTCCTCATCAGGCAGATGCGGCAGACACAGATGCTCACTCCTGTGTGATTTAAATTAGTGACTGGAAAAGATAGTCTTGATTACACAAGCCTGCCTGATTAGCTAATAGTCGTACCTACCCACAGGCCACAATGTGAGGTCCTAATGAAGTTCTCACATAGTTCTATAGACATCAGAATGGGAACTATTATAGGGATAAGGTAGTGGCCCTTTTCAATTGGGAAAAACTGAGTTTAGCAAGATGGCTCATGAAGTAACTTAGAGGTCTGTAGAAGTTTTTATGGCAACCACAGGTCATCCTCATGGACCTCCCTAAACTTGAGTGAGCCACCCAGAAAGGCCAGTGTCCTGCCAATGAGCCTCCGTTCATACCAGGGGATGATACTGCCCTTGATGCTCAAATCTTGCCTTCAGTTTAAATAACACCAAACTATCCCATGCCTTTTATTGTCAATCAGTGTTCTCAGATAATTAAGATGCTGTTAATTCTTGGCAAAAAGTGTAATTAAGAAGCTTAATTATGTCTGTGTGGAGTGAGGGGACTCAGCAGGGCACAAGGCAGCGGCTCTCAGACTTTAATTGCATTAGGAGTCACCCAGGGGGAGCTTGTTAAAAATGCAAATTCCCTGGCTCATTGCCAGAGCATTCTGATTCAGCCAGTAGGGGTGGGATCCAAGAATGTGCATAATTATTCTATATGTAAGTACACAGGTAACTTCAACATCCATGCATATGGTAACACATGCTGGGGATTTAGCTAGCAGCTCTTGGTTAGTGAGACCCAAGGCAGCCACTGACAGGAGGCGGAGATTTTCTAAGCCACAGATCCAATGAGGTCTTGGCCTTAGAATGCATTGTGCATTCTGATGTGCTTCTGGAGCCTCCTCTCAAAAGCTGCACTTTCATGGGCTCCTACCAGGGACCAGTACAAGTGCTAATTATGCCTTAACCCTTTAGCGTATCTCCATGTGATGGAAGTGTTATTACCCAGAAAAGAACACTGAGCTTAAGGAGCATAAATATGCTGCTTCTCATCCCACAGATTTTTAATGGTTTTAAAATATGTGACTTCACTTATTGATATCTCTACTACATGAAGTGCGTTTGTATATACTATCTAAATTTATTTGATGAATACATATTCATTTCCATTACTTATTAGAATATAATAATTGTACTAATAATTGGTTGCATTATGACATTTTATACATATTAATACTTGTATACAATGTACTTTGCTCATATTCACATCCTCGTTGCTCTCTCTTAACTTTTACCCCTCCAGATTGTCATCTTTCTTGTCTCAAGTAATCCTTCTCCTATTCTCATTTTTATCTTTTATAAGATTTTCCATTATTAAGAAAAGAAGTATCACCTGTAGTCCTCCAAAGAGGAGCCAATACGATATGTTTGCACATTAGATACACATGTGTATGTGTGTGGGTCTGTGTTTAAAGCACAGATATAAGGAATTGGTCATGCCATCATAGAGGCTGAGAATTATAGACCCAGAAGAGTCAATGGCATAAACTCCATTTTGAATTTGAGTCTGTAGGCAGGACAACAGAAAGCTGATGACTAAGTTAAGGATGGACAGAGAAAGAATTCTTAGTCTTTTATTCAATTTAGACCCTTAGTGAATAGGATAAGCCTCACCTACATTAAGGAGTGTGGTCTGCTTCACTCAATCTCTAATCAAAACATCAGTATCATCTGAAAATGTTCTCACAGACACATCCAGAACCAATATTCTTGATGCAGCAGACTCATTGGTCTGGAGTGTCCTGCTTTTCTGTGTCTGGGTGTCAGGGGCTGTTAGCAGAATGCAGGTTATGAGAACCCCAGTTAACTCTGACAGATGTGCACAATCTATGTGATGGGAACAGAACTCCCTCCTTGCTGCAGACTGAGTACTTTAAACTGAACTTCTGATGACATCCTTCTTTCCTAACATCTTAGGCACTGCCAGAAGGATGAACCTTTCTCTGCATTGTGTTGCTTACCTATTTCCATAAGCCGTGGCCTCAGGCAGGGTCCTGGTCCAGTAAACAGCTTTGAGGAAAGAGTGGAGCAGAAAGAATACATGCAGAACTTCAGGTCATCTCCTACTATATGAGAATATAGTCCCTAGACTGTTTAGAGAGAAATTGGTTGTGATAATAGGAGATAAAGAAGGCAACAGACATCCAGAGAGAGATGGCTTTTCTATTGTGGGTGATACAGGAAATGATCACAAATTCAAGCACGTGATACTCACAAGAATCAAGAGGAGGAGGAGAAATAGAATCAGTAAGCTCTAGCCTAGCATGCTGTTGGTTCCATCCCCCATACCAAAGAAAGGAAAACAACAATGAAAATGCAGTGGTGTTAATGATGTCATTTAAAGACAAAGAAATTAAGGCAGGGGAAAAAGAAGTGGCACCACTGGCAAGTGAGGCCAGAACACATTTATACCTTCTCTACTCCTAATTATAGAGTCTTTCAGGGACACTTGGGTGCCTAAAACCATGAAAGTCACTAAAAGAGAAGCCTGGGCCATTATTAGATGCTTGGGAAAGAATAAATTTATAAAATTTAAGAGTTTAGGATTTTACTTCACAGAAAATTTGAACAATAATGGGAATCATGCATCGGACTGCTACATAATTGTGTACAAGGTAGAGTATGAAGACAGGTCCCAGCCGGGATTTGGACTCCAATTGACACAAGAGCTGTGTGACAATGATCTCATGCTGGGTGCAGCAGCAGGCGAAAGCCACAGAACTCAGAACCGGAGACAGTGGAGATAGTGCACTCTGGCAGTCCTAAGTCACATGCAGGGCAGGGCCAGAAGGTTAATGCTGTCCAGATCCGGCTGGCCACTATCAGGAATCTGGGATTCTCAGAGCTGGATCAGGAATCCAGTGACACCAGAAATACTAAGTCCTACAGTCTGAAAAAAAAAAAAAAAACACAGGACAACTGAGAGAAAACAGCTTCTAAAGGAAACCCTATATGGCTATAGGTTCACAGAATGAGTATTGGGGAAGAATTTGTTGGAAACACAAATTAAAACAACAGAAAGCAAAATAGCATGTATTATAGAGCATATTCAGAGATTATTATTAACTCACTATTGAAAATTTAAATTATTACCAGATTTCAACTGAACAATTTGAAAATGCATTTCCACCTTAAAATTGGCATAACTTCTGTTTAGTAAGTCATAGTCTCAGAATTCTGTACAAACAAAACAAAACCACAAAAATAAATGAACTAGGAAATGGTGAAAAATAGGAAATTCATAAAATAAGTTATAAATTACCTATAAAAAGCAAAACTTCAGCCACTGAACATGCTATTGAATGTTTAGGTAAAAATGTATTAAATGGAAAGGAAAAATTCTAAACTGTGTGTATTAGATGACAATCGAATTCACTTATGTAAAATATTTTCCCCAATGAAGTTGTTTGAATTAGTTAACAACGGCTGAATCTGAGGAAAGCCTGTGGAGTAGTCATAGGTCTCCAGTAGAATGCCAATAGCCATGGACAGCATCAGCCCTGCAGATGACATGAAACCAACTGCTCCTTCTTGGTCATTTCAAGGTCAATATGATAGAAACCCTGTGGTCCTACTTCTTGCATTCCAAGGGACAGCATAGGATTGGATCCTAGATGCTCACCCTCACCCTTCCACCGCCTACCCCCTCCTCTACCCCCCCACCCCACCCAATCTCAGTCTTTGCTGATGTGGCTTTCACTTTAGGTCTGACAATGAGTATTGAACATAGGGCCTTGATGACATTGATCATTTGTAGCCAGTGTGATGCCTCAGCTCTCCTGGTTACAGAAAACTCATGGGAAAGGAAAATTTCAGCATTGTTAACCATGGGCCTGAAATAGTCACAAAAAGCCTGGTCAAACAAACAAACACAATTAATTCGGCTGTGCAGATGTGTCTCTCAAATCCAGATATGCCAGGTGTTCTAGCTTGGTGTGATAAAAATTAACTAAAAGTTGTATAACTTGAAGTGAGCTCCTTCTCAGCTCTGTCTGTGTGTACGTGTGTGTCGTGTGTGTGGGGGGGGGTCTGTGTTATGTCTATGTGCATATGCATGTATGTGTATGATGTGTTGAGTGTTCCTGTTTTGTTTTTCCATGTGCCATGTGGTACTTTCTGCAAACAACATCCTGCTTTCATTGAAGAAACACCACCAGTTGGGCTGTGAATGTTGCTCAGTAGTAAAGCACATGCCTGGAATGTGTGAGGCCCTGTATTCCAAACCCAACACTGCAAACAATAAGAACAGCAACAAAGCAAAAACTTGAAAGACAAAGAAGAAACTACCAGCATCCTACAGGAAGTGATGCAGGTGTTAATGCCCTGCCCCAACGTCCCACCACAGAAGCCTTCAAGTGCCCTAGCTGGTGAGTCAGGGAACCACATCCCTCGCCAGTTTTGGATTTAGCCCTCATATTGTGGTTATTTATAAGTCTCTCTGTCAATTGAGGCTTGACTATTAGAAAGAAGAAGCTTTTTTTCTAGAAAGATCTAGAGAGTAAATATTTCCAGTGTGTCAAATCTGCAACCACAGGCCACTTGTGTCCCATGATAGCTCTGAATGTGGTCCAGCACACTTGTAACAGTGTCATGTCACAATGTGAGAGGATCCAGGTTGAAGGATGAATAATCTTGTGCTTGATGGCTATGGGCAGGGACGATGGCAGACAACTTGCTTAGAAAAATAAGCATGTACATTTCACCAGCTTCCTGTTCCCCCATTGTGTTTCCATTTGGGAGCCTGGTTTGTTGGACAGTCCGCCATATTAAGGATAGCTCTTTTTCATAGTTAGTGTCCCACCACCTGTCACTCCACCTGAGAACTCCCAAGATACACCCCTTCATCAGGCTCCAGCTGTCCTAGATGTCTCTCAATCTAGTCAAGTTCCAACCATCACACACCATCTCATTTTGTGGGAACCCTCACATTGGTCTATTTGTTTTCTGATCTGCTATAATAAATTTCATCTACTGAAGTAACTTTAAAAAAGCAAGTAGATTCTCTTATAATTTAGAGGCCAGAGAGAAAAGCCACGGTATTGGCTACAATGCACTCCCTTTAAGGGTGATGAAAAAAGAAACTTCTCTTACCTCTTCTGGCTCCTGGTGGCAATGGATTCTCCATGGTGTAGGACTCCTAGCCTGACTTCTAAGAAGCATCATGCCTTCTAGAAACATCCCTAAATTCAGGATGGTCATATCTTGAGATCACTTGACTGACGTTTGTGAAAGCCTTCTTTACAAGCAAAATCACAATCATGGGTTCTCGGATTTAGGACTGACATGTATATTTTAGGGGATATCAACCACCTAACTAAGAGCAGTTATTGTAGTCCTTTCCCACAATTACATGGTAGTTAAGTGGGGGGTGTAGATCATTTGTCAACTCAGACTTGATGGGTTTTCAGTTTGGAAAAATGGGGCTTAAGGAACTGTATTCAGAGAACCACACTTCAAGTTCTCTGAGGTGAGATCTGGTCCTCAACCATAACCTGATGCTGGAATGAAATGAGACATTGAGAGACTCCTAGGACATGTGGTCCTGTTTTTATATAGGATAAATAACAATAATTATAGCTTAAAAAGTCATAAAGAATCAAGAGGCACATGGTGACATTTTTAAAATATATATAAGGCTTTGACCCCTCTATCTGGAAAGGGAAGATCTGTGTCTCAGCAGAGAGACAGGTGAGGAAAATGTAGAGTATACTTTAGCATGCTAAGACTTCATGCTCAACTTGCCCTTGCTACATAACCCCCAAAAACTAAAACTTGGAACTGGGAACTCAATCACTGTATCTCTGAGGTGGGCTGGCTATGGGGAACATGCATGGTCACGGTTGAAGTGGTGTCTACCTTTGTAGGATTTCTATCACCCCACCTCCACTCATGCAGTCAGATAGCAAGCACCTGCAAGCATGTGTAGATGAGCTTGTGACAACTGCCACGGGGCTTTTGGGCTCTCAAATCTCTCTACAAGTCTCTTTAATCCACCCCAAATAAACACGTATTCTAACTACAATACCATGTTTGTTGTGAAAATATAGTTTCAAACAAGTTCTTTAGCACTCTCCTTTCAGGGAGAGAGATACCACAGTTCTCTCACAAACAGGTTTGGAGCTGTCTGGATGTCTGTGGCCCTGTTAGGTATAAACTCTAAAAGTCGAAGGGGTGATGTGTTACTGTCTTAGGGGTACAAATGCCCTAACCTGTCCAATTGCATCAGCATTTTTTCATCACGTTGGAGGCTGGAAGTCCCAGTTCAAAATGTGGCAGTGTTGGCCTTTGAGAATTCTCTCTTTGGCTTCTAGGATGGTGTCTCTTTTGCTCTGGGCCTTCATCAATACATCAATATCTCTTCCCTATCCCTTGCCTTAAAGAACACAGTCACACTATATTGCTTCCATTTTACTTTAATCACTCTGTAAAGACACTGCCTCTAAATCGAGCCCCTTCTTGATGTACTGAAGGTTAGGACTTCAGCAGGAATTTTCTGGGAGCACAGAGTGAGCCTACAATAGCAGCTGTTCCCAGTGTGCAGAGAAACAAAGGGTGCTGACTATAGCAAGAACAGGGCTCTAGAGACAACTCTGCTAATGACATGAGGTATCCCCTTGCCAAATATACTTCACCTTTTTTAACTCTTGGCTCCCGCCTGTTGAAATGAGACTTTGAGAGACTCCTAGGACATGTGGTCCTGTTTTTATATAGGATAAATAACAATAATTATAGGGACAAAAATCATATATCTCTCACAAGGTTGCTTCAAGCACTAAACTAAAAATAATTGGCTCTGTAACCATGGATGTTCTGTCCCTAGCTGACTGCAGATTGACATTTAAAAAATAAAATGTATCTCTGATGAACATACAGAGTTTTTCCCCTTAGCACTGGTCCCTAAACCATATACTATAACGACAATTTACACAGTGTTTTAGGTACTATAAGTAGTCCAAAGATGGCTTGAAGTTAGGGAACCATGTGCACATGTCATGCTCATATGCTATGCCATTTGATACAGGAGATTTAAGCCTCGCTGTTACTTGGTATGAGAGAGGTGCTCAGCCACTTCCCAATGGACACAGGTCAACTGAATATACATTAAAATGCCACAGTACACTGCTAGTTCTGGCACCAGAAAAAAAAGCAAGTTCATTTGAACTAGATTGCCAAGCATCTGAGGCTCTGGTGGAGGCTAGCAGAAGAAGAACCAAAGCTCTGCTGCTTCTCCACCTCGTCTCTTGTTACTGAAGCCCAAACTCACCCAGAGCCACAAACATTGGCTGGGTCCCTCCACTGTTCCTGGATCCTTTCTTTGCCTCAGCCACATCCACTGCTATCTCCACAGCAACTCCATCCCAGCAGCCCCTGTTTGAAATTTCTTCAGAATTTTCTGCTTGTACTAAGAACTGAGAAAGATGGATCAGAAATGCTTCATCCTAGCAGGCAAGCCCTCATCTCCTTTCTCTCATGCCATGGCTCTCTTAGAGCATGTTGGCTTCAGCACGTACCCATCATCTTGGTCTTGCAGTCTCAGAACCTGGGCATACACTGTTCCCTCCCCAGAACATTCTTCCCGTTTAGTGACTGAAAGTCTTCACTCAACCTTAAGGTATTGCCTAAACAGCCTTTCCAATGACATTACCATCCTTTGTGCTTTTCATGGCCTGGAGTAAGGTAGATGCCCCAATATACTTCTTCATAGGCCTCAGTGCCCACACGCTATGCCTCAGCACCCTGTATGTGGTATAGTCTTTGCAGGCCCTACATATACATGTCATATGGCAAGAAAGATGATGAAATAGAGGAACAAAGCAACTTAGCAACTTTCTATTAGGAAAGTCTGTTTGAGATGTTTCACCCAAGGCCTTCTGTGCACTTGATGTATACTCTTTTTGTGAACAGACAAGAGACCTTTCCTTGAAAGCCCAGGTATCAGAGTAGAGCCAGACCTGTTTGATATAAATTGATTCATTAATGTGTGCAAAGCAAGCTTTGTTCGACCACAGAGATGGCTGCACACCAGCATAGCCTAGGGACCTTGCAGTACTTGTTTTTGTTTTTTTTTTTCCTTTAGTTTTTTTTTTTTTTGGGGGGGAGGGGTTCTTTTGTTGTTGGTTTTTGGGTTTTATTTTTTTTAATTTTATTTTTTTCTTATCAGTTACATTTTATTAACTCTGTATCCCAGCTGTATCCCGCTCCCTCATTGCCTCCCAATCCCACCCTCCCTCCCTCATCTCCACCATGCCCCTTTCCAAGTCCACTGATAGGGTGGGACCTCCTCCCCATTCATCCAATCCTGTTTTATCAGGTATCTTCAGGACTGGCTGCAAAGCCCTCCTCTGTGGCCTAACAGGACTGCTCCTCCCTTGGGGGGTGGGGAGGTCAAAGAGCCAACCATTGACTTCCTGTTAGAAATAGTCCTTGTTCCCCTCACTATGGGAAACCAATTGGTTACTGAGCTACCACAGGCTGCATCTGAGCAGAGGTTCTAGGTTATATCCATACATGGTCCTTGGTTGAATGTCAGTCTCAGAAAAGACCCTGTGCCCAGATATATTTGGTCCTTGTGGAGCTCCTATCCTTTCCCCATCATACTAACTCCCCTTCTTTCATATGATTCCCTGTACTCTGCCAAAGGTTTGGTCATGAGTCTTTGTATCTGCTTTGAAAACACTGCTAGTTAGAGTCTTTCAGACGCGCTCAGTAGACTCCTGTCATACGTTCAATGTACATCCCATCTGTCTTTCTAAACGAGGATTGATCATCTTACCCCATGTCCACTCTCTTGATTATCTTTTTTAGGTGTATAGATTTCATTATGTTTATCATGTCTTATAGGTCTATATAAGTAAGTCTATACCATGTTTGTCTTTCTCCTTCTGGGATATTTCACTCAGAATGATCTTTTCTAGATCCCACCATTTGCCTGCAAATTTCATGATTTCCTCCTTTTTGATTGCTGAGTAGTATTCCATTGTGTAAAAATACCACAATTTCTGTACCCATTCCTCCATTGATGGACATCTGGGTTGTTTCCAGGTTCTGGCTATTACAAATAAAGCTGCTATTTTGTTCTTTTGTTGTTGGTTTTTGGGTTTTCTTTTTAAATAATAATATAATTTACAATATTTCTCCCTTTCCTTTCTTCCCTCAAGCTCTCCCTAATACCCTTCCCTGTTCTCCTACAAATTTATGGCCTCTTTTTTCCAGTAATGATAATTGCATCCATATATGTGTATACATATATTCCTAAATGTAACTTGTGAAGTCCATATAATATTACTTGTATGTATGCGTTTAGGGCTGACCAAATAGAGTTACTTTTATACCATCTTCGTGATTAGGTCTCATCATCTTGAGCCCTACACACAGGGAGTGAAACAAGGGAAACTGAAAGAGACTTTTCTTTAGGGCTCATCTGGAGACATATTGCCCAGTGATTAAGAGACTTGCTCTCATAGAGGCCTCAGGTTTAGTTCCAAGCATCCACACAGTGGCTTACTGTAACTCTGTAACTCCAGCTCCAGAGAATCCTACACCTTCTGGCATCTACAAGCACCTACACTTAAATGCACATACATACAACACACACAACACACATACAGTGTGTGTGTGACAGAGAGAAATCATTAAAAATATAACGAATCTGAAAAATTTAGACTGATCCTCACATCATCTTATCCCCTGGCTAATATTATCGATAGAGCCAAGATCAAAGCTTTCTGGATAATCCTAGACAAAAGTCAATTGCTGCAGAACATGTGTGCATTAGACCATGACTGCATAGCAAAGCTCATAAGAAACCTGTGTCCTATGAGTGAGTGGGATTCAGCTGGGATACAAAGTCAATAAACTGTAACTAATATTTAAGAAAATAAAAATTTAATTAAAAAAATTTTAAAAAAAGAAACCTGTGTCCTAAGGCGTGCTATCACGCCTCATCCATGACCTTTATAAGATTATATAACAACTCCTCTGACACTGTCCAGCTTAGGTTCCTCAGTTTCTTGGAAGTTGGCACTACACTAAAATGGTTCTAAGGAACAATCATATCTTGCATGAATCCTAGTGATTTGCCATCATTCATCAACTTAAATCTCTCCCTCTCTGGTAGGGAGCAAGGCACAAAAGGAGGTTTTGACAACCCATACTGAACTCTTGTGGTCAAAGCAACACAAAAGTGGATCAACCCACTTATTGCAGGATGAACAGCAGGTGAGCACATTAGGTTCACAGGAAGTCCCGCTGTGGAAGAACAACACGCAGATGAGAGAGGGGAGAGGTAGAAAAGGCCTCCAAGGCAATAAGTTACAATTGTATTATCTGTCTACCAAAGAGTTGCGATGTGTCTACAAGTATTGTAACTTAAACTTGGCCGTTATGGGGAGACCAAGGCTACTTTGGAGGAATAATCAATTCCAAGGTAGAGAAAAGTAGGCTGAGTCCACAACAGTTGGTTATGATAGAAAGTAAGAAGGATTCTTCAACCAAAGGTGATTGATATGTGTCCCAGATGTGAAGCCAGTTGGAAAGGACTTTTGCTGGCCAAACATACTCATTGATTTGAACATCCAAACAGATGCAGTAATGCAAAACAACAAAACAAAACAAAACAACAACAACAACAACAAAAAAAAAAAAAACCAGGGAAATTGAAATACAAAGGAATTCACCCTAATGATAAATCTATAGACTAATCAATTACTTCATTACTGGAAGAGTAGTAAGGACTCTTAATGCTGAGAGCCTTAGATGAGCATGGAGAGACATGAAATTTGACTCTAATTGAAGGAAACAAAACCAAAAGGAAACTACTCTATTGAAAGGGGTAAAAACAGGATGGTGAGATGATGACTCAGCAGGTAAAAGCACTTTCCACTGAGCTTGATGAGGACCCACATGGTTGAAAGAGTCACCAATTTCAAGGTCAAATTGTTCTCTGACCTCTATGTGTGGGCACACACACACACACACACAAATGCCACATGGGCTTAATTGTCTGGTGTTGATGCTATGCTCTGTACTGTCCTCAGATGAGAGAATTTCCCTTCTCTTGAGAAGTGCTTAAGGATTCACATATCTCCAGGATTTGTGGTTGCAATGTGTATAATACATTCCTCTCTCGACTTCATCAGTTTTACAGTTTTATTTTCCTTTTCCCCTTATCTTCTTTTTCCCCCTTGAAGTGAGGAACTGAAAACTTGACACCTTGTACATGCTAGGCAAGTGATTTACTACTGAGCTATATTGCTGTCCCAACTTCATAATTTCCTATTAGAAATTAGTTAAGAAAAGGGAAGGAAGGAAGGAAAGAAAAGAAGGAAGGACGGATAAATGAATGAACACAAAGAGTAAACAAACAAAGAAAATGGGCTGAGGTGGTATTAGGCAATTGTTCATTTAATCACCCGAATTCTATTACACATTATGCCACTGGCATCATGCATATTGTGTTTATTACAAAGGCAGTGGCTACTCCCCAGGCAAACATTCTAGCACTCTGTGTGCCCTTATTTTTGCATGCTTACATAAACATCTCCCATTCCTTCTCCCTAAACACCTCCTCCAACTACTGAATTAGAGCTTCTGACACATGTGCCACACATAGTTCTACAACTGTCAAAACAAATTTAAAAGAAAAATAAAGTACAAAAGCATACTACTTACAAGAGTGGCAGCCCCAGCTCCATCAGATTGTCCATTGTAGACAGATTCTAATCGTGGCTGATCTCTGCAGCCTCTCACACAAGCTCACCACAATTGGACCTTGTTCAACAAAAGAAGTCAAATAAAATCCATTGACATTAAGATGCTAGCTGAAGAAATCTCACTGTTACTCCACCTACTACCATCTATACTTGCTTGGGGTTTTAAAAAACAAAGATACTTCTTCTTAATGATTTCCTCTCCAAGGGGGACCTCCTACCTGCCTTGTACATCCCTGGAGTACTTAGGAGCCTGCTCAGATTATTAAAGTTACACCACAGGGACAGTGCCTGTCCCCTTGCCCCACCCCTTCTTACTCCCCACAGTGACAACATTCCACAACTGGGGGATTCTTGGCTTATCCTAGAGTGACTGCAACTTCACAGCCTGTGCATAAGAAAAATTTGTTATATAAAGCATCATGCTGTCCTTATAAGAGAGCAATACACAGACACTCAAAAAAGCACCAGCATGTGAGGTCTCAGGAGGAAGTGCCATCTTTAGTTGGATTGCATTTTCATTATCAGTTATGAGTTGATGTATGTCAGGTGGTGAGCAAGGATGGGCAAGTATCTCTGTAGTAAGACATACAGTCGTTTAGGTATAATATGTCCAGGATCATCATATCGTGATCATGTGGTTAAATCTAACTCTAGCTTTCTGAGAACCCTCCAGACTGATTTCCAAAATTGGCTGCACTAGTTTACACCCCCAGCAACAGTATATAAGGCGCCCCTTACCCACATCCATGCCAGAATTTGTGATTTGTACTTCTGATGATGGCCATTCTAACTGGGGTGAGGTGGAGCCCTAAAGTAGTTTTAATCTGAATCTCCCTGATACCTAAGGATGTTGAACCCTTTTAAAGAGTCTGATGGACATTTATATTTCTTCTTCTTATATAATATTTTTATTAGTTCCCTGAGAATTTCATATATGCATACATTTTTATCATATAAGTACTTCTTCCTCTCATTCCTCTCAGATCCACACCTCACACTTTCATCTACTCTCTTGTCCTCTTTATATTTATATAAATATATATTTATATAAATTTATATATAATATATATATATATAAAACAAATAAAGTACAGTTTTTGCTATAAAGTCATGGATGTAAGGACATCTAGTAGAGCATGGTTTGACATACCAGCACCCACATCCTTAAAGAAAACTGACTACCCTTTCATCAGAAATCATTATTTATCAATAGCTTCTCACCTAGCAGTGAGGGCTTGGAGGCTCTTCCACAGTGGAATGTTTCCTGGCCTGACCTTGCACAGATCTTGTACTGTCCACCAGAGATGCTGTGAACTCCTGAGTACAGCAGGCCTGTCTAGTCTATATGACATTGTTTCACTCAGACACTCCTCTAGCTCTGGCTCTTATAATCATCCTGTACCCTTTTCCATAATGTTCCCTAGCCATGGGAGAAAAGGGTATGATGTGGGTGTCACATTTGTGCCTGTGCGTTCCGCATTCTCTGTGTTGTGACCAGGGGTGAGTTTCTATGTTAAGTGCTGTTCACTACATATAGAAACTTCTCTGATGAGGTCTGAGAGCCACACTAATCTACAGTCACAGAGATAGGAACTTAGAGAAGATTGTACTGTGTCTAGTTTGCATAATAACAGCAGTAGGTTTATCCCTGAATTCTTATGAGCTCCCAGCATGGGTCCTCAGTCAGATGGGCAGTACCGTTCATGTGTTTCCTCCCGTGGAATGGGCCTTAAATCTATCATTAAGTATTTGGTTACTTCCATAACCCTCATGCTACTTTGTTCGTCAGCTCATTGTCTGGTTTAGTATTAAGATCATACTGGCTTTGTAACAGGAATTGTGAATTTTCCCTTTTCTACTTTATGGTGTAATCTGATCAATATAAGTGTAGTTCTTCTTTGAAGATTTGGTAGGTTCTTCACTGAATTCTTCTGGCCTTGAGCCTTTTTGTGAAAGGGGATGTTTATATTAATGCTGCTATCTCATTGGTTGTTACCTATATGTTTAAATTATTTACTTCATTTTGGTTTAGCTTTCGTAGGTCATTTGTCTAGAGCCTCATCCATTTCTTTTAAATTTTTGAGATCCATGGAATACAAAAATTTAAAGTGTATCCTCATTATTCTCTGAGTTTCCTCCAAGTCTATTATAATGCTTCCTTTTCATTTCAAATTTTATTAAAGTAGGTACTCTCTCTTCTAGTTAATCTGATTAAGGATTTGTCAATTTTATTTATCTTCTTAATGAACCACCTCATTGACTTTTTTCTTTTTTTAATTTAATATTAGTTTATTTACTTTACATCCTGAGGGTGCCTCCTCCCTCCTCTCCTTCCAGCCTCCCTTCCCACTTCTTATCCTTTCCTCTTTTCCTCTCCATCTCCCCCAGAAAAGGGGAGCCCCCCTTGCCTTGTATTTACCTTACCCAGCACAGCAAGTCACATCAGGACTGAGCATATCTTCATCCCATGAGACAAGACAAGACAGCCCTGCCAGAGATAAGTGATCCAAACGCAGTCAATAGAGTCCATGTTAAAAACGCCCCCCACCACCACCACCAGGCAACCCATATGAAGACCAAGCTGCTCGTTGGCTACCTGTGTGCAGGGAGCCTAGATCCAGATCATACATGCTCCTTAGTTGATGTCTCAGTCTCTGAAAGGCCCCAATAGGACTCAGTTAGTTGTCTCTGTTGGTCTTCTTTTGAGGTTCTTGTCCCCTGCAGGTCCTTCCAGCTTTCCCCAGCACTTCCACAGTACCCCCAGAGTTCTGTCCCATGCTTGTCAGCAAGTCCCAGCATCTGTCTCAATCTGCTATTGTATGGAGCCTCCCAGAAGACATTCAAGTTAGGCTCCTGTCCGCAAGCATAGCAAAGTATCATCATTAGTGTCAGGGGCTCTCTACCATGAGGTGGGTCTCAGGTTGGGCCAATTATTGGTTGGACTTTCTCTCTATCTTTGTTCCCTTGTTATCCCTACACTTCTAGTAGACAGTAATTTTTAGTTCACAGGTTTTGTTCTTGGGTTGTTGATGATCTCCCTCTACTAGTCCTACCTGGCTAGCAGGTGGTCACTTCAGTCTTCATGCCCCCCATTAGGAGTTTCAGCTGGAGTCACACCCATATCCTCCCAGGAGCCTACCCCGTAGCAGGCCGCCAGCTTGACCAAGAGATGTCCCTCCCCAGTTTCCCTTCTTGTTCCCAGCCCTCATACCTCCCACCCCTATTCTTTCTACTTTTTTTTTTTCATTTCGATTTCAGTAACTCTACCTGATCATTTTTATTCCTGTTGACTGCCTAGGAGAATAGTTTGCTCTTGTATTTCTAGTCCTTTGAGAATCATCATTCATTGCTTATTTGAGATATTTTTTAAATGTAGATACTTAGAGCTATAAACATTTTTCTTAGGCCTCCCTTCAATATATTATATAGATTTTGGGATACTGTGCTTTCATTTAAGGCTAGGATTTTAAATTTCTCTTTCTTTATTTCTTCAATGATCCTTTCTTCATGCAATACTACATTATTTAATCTACATAAGTTCATTTCTGTTGTTTCTTTTACTGTTGGTTTCTAGTTTTATTTCATTGTGATAAAATAGAATACATAGTGTTATTTCTTTTTCCCCCTTTTATGGAAAATAGATTTTTTCTCACATAATATATATATCCTGACTACAGTTTTCTCTGCCTCTTCTCCTCCCAGTTCCTCCCTATATCCCTCTCCATCCAATTCAATCCCTTTCTGTTCCACATTAGAAAACAAAGTGGCTTCCAAGGGATAATAATAAAATAAAAAATAAGACTAAAAAATACATGAAGACTGGAAAGATAAACTTAGGAAAAGAGTCCATGAGAAGGCACAAGAAATGAAAACCCAATCGTTGGTACACTCAAGAATACCATGAAAACATTAAACTGGAAGCCATAATATAAATAAAAGGGCCTGGTGCAGACCCATGCAGGCCCTGGATATGCTGCTTCAGTCTTTATCAGTTCCTATGTGCTTTACTCATGTTTATTTATAGAGCCTTGTGTCCTTCATGTCCTCCATCCCCTCTGGCTCTTATACTCTTTCTAGAGGGTTCCCTAATCCCTGAGAAAAAGTATTTTATGGTGACATTCAGGGATAGTGTTCCAAGGTCTGTCATTCTCTGTATATTGTCTGGCTGTGGATCTCTAAATTTGTTCCCACCTACTGCAGGAGAAAGCTTCTCTCATGATAGCTGAACAAGGCACTGATCTACGAGTATAGCAGAATGCCATTAGGAGTCATTTTAATGCTATGGGTTTTGGTGATGGTGGTGGTGGTTTGTTTTCTTTTAAGAACAGTAGTATTTGGTTTTTCCCTGGGTCCCTGGGCTATCTACTCTTAGGTTCTCAGTCATCAGACATTGTCAGGTATAGGTTCCATCTTGTGGAGCGAGCCTTAAGTCAAATCACATATTGGCTGGTTACTTCTACAAACTTTGTGCCACCATTTCACTAGCATATCTTGTAGGTGGGACACCATTGTCAATCAGAAAGTTTGTGATTAAGTTTGTGTTTACATTTATCTTTGGGAAGAGTACAGAGTACCTTCCTTTACCAGAGACGATATAACTTAAGGGTGAAAACTCTATGCAGGCACCAGCTAGACTTCTTTATGTTCAATGAGTTGTGCTGATGTTGTCTTCAGCAATAGAGCCATACTGTCAGTTTGTGGAAAGCAATCTATAGACTTGGCAATAGCCTGAGTTGTTTGGGGATTCCCATGGACCCCCTTTGGCCATTAACTCAATTAACTGTAACCTGATCCTGTGATTAGAAGCCTCATTTGGTGACAAGAGTTGGCCTGAAGGGGCTCTGTCTCCCGATTATTTGGCAATTTTGTTTAGATTGACTTCATATATGTAAATATTTTAGGAAGTTTCTACTTAGCTATCCATACTGGCCATCAAATGTCCCTTAATTATATCTGTCTCTTCCCTTATTCTTGCCTTTGTTTCCTTCCTCCTTCCTCTTCCCTACTTGATCCTCCCACTCCAGCCTACCACCCCCATTTGTAACTGTCTATTCTATTTCCCTTTCCTAATGATATCTGTTTGCACTTTTAGTCATTTCTTCTCTACCTAACCTCTATGGTTCTACAAATGTAGCTTGATTATCATTGACTTTACAGCTCATATTCACTTATGAGTGATTATATACTATTTTGCCTTTCTGAGTCTGAAACACCTCCCTCAGGATGTTTTCTAATTCCATCCATTTACCTGTGAATGTCATGATTTCATTATTTTAACAGGTGAGTAATACTTCATTATGTAATTGTGCCACATTTTGTTTATCCATTTTTCTGTTGAAGCTCTTCTTATATTTATTGGGACTGTTCTAGTATGTAGTCTACTTTAAAGAAGGTTCTATGGGCTTCTGAGAAAAATGTGCATTCTTTAATGTTTGGGTAGAATGTTCTGTAGAGGGTGTGTTAGGTCCCTCTGACTTTAGTTGCTTTTTTTATCCCTTCTTATTCATTTTTTTTTGTAGAGTTGATCAGTCTAACAGTAAGAATGGAATATTAAAGTCACCAATATGCCTGTATTGCGGTCAATCTGTGATTGTAAATCTATAGTGTTTCCTTTACAACATTAGATGAACCTATCTTTATTACATATGTATTTAGAATTGTAATTTCCTCTTTCTGGATCTTTCCTTTGATTAGCATAAAGTAACCCTCTTCATTCCTTCTGAAACAAGATTTGGTTTGATGTCTATTTAGTCAGATATTGGTAGAGTGTCATACTTGCTTGTTTCATGAGTCCATTTTTTTCTTTTCTTTTTCTTTTTTATTTTTATTAGTTACATTTTATTAACTCTGTATTCCAGCTGTATCCCGCTCCCTCATTCCCTCCCGAGTCCATTTTTTTTAAACAGTTTTTTCCATTCTCTTACATTAAAAGTGTTTGTGTTTGATGATAGGGTGTGTTTCTCCAGAGGCAGCAAAAAGAAGGATTTTATTTTCAACCCACTATGTCTTTTTATGAGTGAGTTGAGACCACTAATTCTCAGAGTTATTATTGTAAGGGGGGGCTTGCTCCTTTTCATTTTTCTGTGCTTTGGACTTTCTCAGTCCTCTTTTATTTAATAAGTGGTTGGCATCATTTTTTTCCTCCCATAGTCTCTTACGTGTGTTTGTCTTTCTCTTCAGACTGAAGTATTCCTTTCAATATCCTCTGTAGAACTGGCTTGGTGGTCATAAATTCCTTTAGGGTGCTTTTATCACAGAAAGATTTTCCTTCACCTTCAATTATGACAGGTAGTTTTCGTAGGTATAGTAGATTGGGTTGGCAATTATGATGTTTAGAGTTTAAAAGATATCAGTCCACACCTTCCTTGCTTTCATAGTTTATATCAAAAAGTCAGTAGTTAATCTTACGGGTTTGCTTTTGTATGTACCTCAGCCCTTCTCTTCAATATACTTTCTCTGTTCTGTACATTTAGTGTTTTTAACTATGATCTAGAGAATCTTTTGCAGTCTTGTCTGTTTGATGTTCTGTCTACTTCTTGTATATGACTAGGCTTCTTTCTTTAGATTTGGAATTTTTTTTCCTCCTATTGTGTTTTCATTTCTATCATTTCAGTTTAGGCTTTCTTCAGCATTTCTCTCTCTTTATCACATTCTATTTTTGAATTGGCTTCCTCATTTCATTGAGCTGTGTGTCTGTGTTCTTTTGGAAAACATCTGAGTTCTCTGACTTGTTTTACCATACTTATAATAATTATTTTGAATTCTACATCTGGAATTTTGTCTAAGTCACTTTTATCTGAAGTCTTTATTATGGGATTGGTAACTTTTAGAGGAAACAATTTGTCATGTTTGTTCATATTACTTGTATATTTGAATTGGTATCTGCTCATATGGAGTTACCTTGTTGGTTAAGATGTTATTTTAATTTAGGTTGACTCTTTGTTCAACAAATGTATTTGTAGTGCTGGAGAAAGACTAGGCTATAGTACAGCCTTGCTGTTTTCATCTGTTAGACAGCTGTTCTAGGTACCAGACTCTGTCCTCAGTCTGCCCAAACAGGCTGAGTACTCTCTAAGCAATAGTACCCATACAGGAGTGAACCTACTGTGATAAAAGAGTAGCAATAAACATTTGTTAAGTACCAATTGTTTGGGGTAGTTAAGGACTCTGATAGTATTATGTGTACTGATATGTTAGTGTGAAAAGAACAGGAAAAAAAGAGGTGAGCAGTCATGGAGAGACTAACGATAGTGATGAGTATTCAACTGCTACACAGAAAGTTGAGAAGAGAGAGATACTTGACAGTGACTGAGGTAAAGGAAAAAGAGTGGTTATGTGTGTGGGGGGGTGGTTTACAGTAGATTAAATGTATGGGTACAGATATGTAATCAGATATCATTACCAGGTCAGCCTCTGGGATTTGAAGGATGTGACAGTAAGAGGAATGGGTTCAAAACTAACGAACAAACAAACAAAAACCAAAAAGAAAACAAAACAAAATTAAAAAAAGAAAGAACAAAAGAGAGGAAGAAAGACAGTAAACAGTAAAAGGCGCAAACAGTAGGGGACAGTGTTGGCCTGCCACATGACCTGCCATACTATATAGATAAGAAATAGCTGTAGGACAGGGTGGAGATGTGCGATAATGGAATCACTAGAAGATAAGGGTTGGTTGTAGTGGGTAAGGAAAACAGGGTGGAGATAACAGAAAATGAGATTGCTGGCCTGAGTGTTGTTTTCATCTTCTTGGCAGATGCACCGAGTTTTCTACCTGGCTCTGGTCCAGGCTGTATAACCTGCTGATTGTTAGTGGCCCTATTCTTCTCTAGTGGCCTCCCAGCAACTTTTGTTTGTAGAGTTTTCCTGACTCTGTCAGCTATGAATAGATAAGGCAAACTCCGTTTATCAGTGGCTGCAGTATTCTGATAGAAACCAGTGTCTGGTGGTTAAGCACTGCTTAAGTCCCAGAGTTTCATATTTCCTTGTTGGAGCACTGATGGTGTCCTGGTAGAAGTTGCTGAGAACCCTTTCACTGAGATCCCTGCTGAATCTGTCCAGCCACACATAAGCTATGCAAGCTTCAGTCAGAGGAGTAAATCCAGTCTGAGAGCTGAGAAAGTTCATGAGTCCAATGGTAGAGGAGGTTTGTTGTGGTACTGGTGAAACCAATTCGGAGACTGGAGAAGTAGCTAATGGAGTGATAAACTATTCCAGTCCCCTTACTTTCTCACATTGTAACTGGCCCCTTGTTTCAGCACTGCTTCTACTCTCCTGAAGTCTGTATTTCTTTTGAAAACTTTTGCTCAGATTCATAACCCACTTTTAATTGGGTTGTTTGTTTTCTTGGTGTTTAGTTGTTTTTTCCCCCCTTCGGTTGTTTGCATATTCTAGATGCTAATCTTTTTATGATTCTTTTTTTCAGTCAGTATTTTTTATTATTTTTTTTTTATAATTTATTCACTTTACATCCCCACTGTAACCTCCTCCCTCGTCTCCTCAGGTCCCACCTTCCCTCTCTCTTTCCCCCTGTCCCCTTTCCCTAGTCCTCATGAAGTGAGAACCCTGCTTCTCTGCCCTCAGTCCCCAGCCTATCAAGTTTCATTAGGACTGTGTACATCCTCTTCCTCTGTGGCCTGGCTAAGCTTCAGGAGGGAAGTGATCAAAGAGGAGGCATTAGAGTCCATGTCAGAAAGAGCTCCCCTGTTCCCGGTTCTAAGAAAGCCATACTAAAATCCATGGACCGAAAGAAACTAAGTAACAAGGAGGACCCTAAGGAAGATGCTTAATTTTTATTCAGAAGGGCACACAGAATAGTCACAGGACATGGTTGAAGAGAGGGAACAAGACAGGAGCCTTCCATAGATGTCCTCTGAAAGACTCCACTCACCAGGGGCTCAAATCAGATGCGAAGACTCATATCTGAACTTTGGGTAGAGTGCTGGGAGTCATATAGAAGAGTATGGGGGCAGGGTAGAAGGACCTGGAGGGGACAAGAGATTCACAAGAAGAACAACACAGCCAACAAATCTGGGCATGCAGGGAGGCCTGCAGAGGCTGATGAGCCAACCAAGAACCATGCACAGAGAGGACCTAGACCTCCTGCTCAGATGTAGCTGATAGGCAGCTCAGTCTCTATGTAGACACTAATATTTTGTCAGATGTAACTGGCAAATATTTTCTTCCATTTTGGGCCCTCATTTGATTGATGGTTTCTTTTACTATAGAGAAACATTTTAGTTTAATGAGAGTCTATTTGTCAATTGTTAGCTCCATGTTCTTGACTTCCAAACCTCCAGAAGGATGAGCTAAAATAAACCTGTATTCTTAACAAATTACACGGTCTCAAAATCCTGTTGCAGCATCAGAAAGCAGATTAAGCAAAGGGCACTGATATTCAGGAGTGACACACATGTCCTACAAAGGTCAGATAAGTTCCAATGTTTTCTGAATTATTTTAAAGTGAGAATTTTATCACTCACATGAGAGGAATTTGGCCAACTTTAAAGTTGTATTCTGTTTGTCCTGTGACTGAGGTCAGGGAGGAAGCAATACTGAACCTTGAGGGACTTTGCTCCAGTCAGCTGAAGTCTTTATAGTCAAAGCATGGGCATTGGCAGCTATGTTATACTCAATAGACTAATTACAGAAACAGGTAATAGTGAAGTAGACAGAGGAGATTATTTTCAGTGTGGCTGCAATGAAAAAAGTTGAGTGATCCCTGAGTCCATCATTAGGGTGCTAGCTGGAGGTTTAGGTTTAGATAGAGAACAAGACATACATGTAAGTAAGCTGTCCTGGCCAGGGCGAGCTTCTTCCCATCGCTGACCCCTTGGTTCTGCCCCACTCTGTTCTGCAAAGCAGTCAGAACTGTGTGAGAAAGGCAAGTTCCTCCTCTGCTGGCAACAGGTTTCATTCTTTTCCTTCTCATAGCATGAAATTCCTGAGGAAACCGAAAATGCTTGGGATCTGTTGTTTGTATAGCCAAAAAGAAGGAGCAAAGTGTCTCTTTTTAGCCTCACTCGGTTCCTGCCAGGATGACTGCACTGTTAGTCTTTCTCATTTTACAGGGAATGGTACATTTTAAAGAGGATTTCAATGCAGAGCTGAATCCAAGGCTTATGCTCAGAACACTGAGGTATAGAGCTGATGACTCCACCCTGCCAGGTGTGCTAACGCTTCTGCTCATCACAGTAAAACCTGGGACATTTGAAAGCCAAGAAAGATCTAGTGATAGTGAGGACAAGCTAGCCCTTCAAGGAAGCTATTCTGATCCTGAAGAAATAATTTAACCCCAGCACTCTGGGAGGCAGACGCAGATGGATCTCTGTGAGTTCAATGCCAGCCTGGTCTACAGGATGACTCTAGGACATTCTAAGCTACACAGAGAAACCCTGTCTTGGAAAACCAAAAAAAAAAAAAAAAAAAAAAAAAAAAAAAAAAAAAAAAAAAAAAAATAAAAAAAAAAAAAAAAAAAAAAAAAAAAAAAAAAAAAAAAAAAGGCTAATTTAACTTTCAATGTTTTTATGGAATACATTGAAACACAGGAACAAACGACAGCCGTATATCCGCACTAGGTGAACAGGCTAATGAGAGGTGCCTGGATTGAGTGAAGGCCCTTCAGGGTCACTCCTTGAGAGTGGTGGTACGCCTTTCATCAGAGAGCCTTCTGGAAAATATAATACAGCTTTCAAACATGTGGTGAATCTAGATATTAAAAGCTTTCACCCTGTTTAATGATGATCTTTGGCTAGTAATCTCCCCAAGCACCGTCACATGTAAATATTTTCTAAGAGAGCTGCATTTGTGAAACTTTCTATTAATTCTGCAAATAATGTTGAAAATAGGCTGATAAACATGGAAAGATAACCAGCCATATGTGGAGGCTGGATTGCATGAGACAACAGAAAAGGACAATCAAGAGAAAATGTTAAAAGACCATTATCAGTCAGTTTCCCATTATGGAAACAAAACACTTGAGATAATTCAAAAAGAAGAAAGGATTTTTTTTTTTTATCAGCCCTATTGCTTTGGGACTGTCATGAGACAAAAACAAACCATGAAGGGGAGGATATGAGCGAGCACTCTCTGCTTCACGACAACTGGAAAGCAAAAAAAAAAAAAAAAAAGCAGATGCTGAGCCTGATGGCCAACTGATGGGCAGAGTGAATGGAATTTTATGTAAGAAGTGGGAAACAGTAAGAGCTGGAGGGGACGGGAACTCCACAAGCAGAGCAACAGAACAAGATAATTTGAACACAGGGAACTTCCCAGAGACTCATACTCCAACCAAGGACTATTTGTGGAGATGACCTGGAACCCCTGCACAGGTGTAGCCCATGGCAGTTCAGTGTCCAAGTGGGTTACATAGTAATGGGAAGAGGGACTGCCTCTGACATAATCTGATTGGCCTGCTCGTTGATCACCTTCCCCTGAGGGGGGAGCAGCCTTACCAGGCCACAGTAGAGGACAATGCAGCCACTTTTGATGAGAACTGATAGACTAAGATCAGAAAGAAGAGGAGAACCTCCCCTATCAGTGGACTTGTGGAGTGGCATGCATGCAGAAAGGGGAGGGAGGGTGGGATCGGCAGGGGAGGAGGGAGGGGCTTATGGGGGGATACAAAATGAATAAAGTGTAATTAATTTAAAAAAAAGAATAAAAAAAAGTAAAACAAACGAAAAAAAAAAAAAGGATGAGGAAAAAGAGGAGCCAGTGTCCCACAGTGCACTACCCATCAACCTGAAACCTCGAAGTGAGTGTATTTACTGCATTCTAGTACTGCCAAGCTGGAGGCCACACCTCCAACATAAAATCTGGGTAAAATACCCCAGATCCACACTCCCAGCCCCACCCTGCTCAGGGAGGGTGTCTTGTGCAGAAGAAACTCCTTGCCATTGCTTCGGCCATCCTACCCTCCCACGTGTCTGTATTTACCAGCAATGGATGCTTTTATTCCCTCTCTCTCCCACTGATTGTTCCTGCTGCTAGGGACCAGGAACCAGGACAGCCTCTGCTCCTGTCCACTTGCTGAGATCCTTCGACCCAAGCTTTATACCAAGTCCTACACTCCCTTGAGACTTAAAATTATGGCTTACAATCAAGAATATTCACCAAAGTGACATACTTATGCAAAGTCATACCTAGTGTCCACATCACAACAGCAAGGCACCATGGAACGGCCAGCCATAGTACAATGGACAATTGGGAGCAAACCTCGTCAGTCAGCCTTCTATTGATGTCCATACTACAGAAGAAACTTATTGATATACCTATTTTTATTGTTGAGGCATGCACCTAATATTGAGAGAAATGGATGAAAAATCAACCTCGAAACCCAAGTGCCTCAGTTATATGTGCTGGGATTATGAGATGAGCACCCTGAACTATGAGACAGCTTGGTCACTTGGATTGAGAGCATGAGGATGTGAGTTAATACCTCCAGATCTCCACAGGAGCTAGATTTGATGGACTACCCAGTAATGGTACAACGAGAGGTCGAGGCAGGTGACTGAGTCCTTGGAACCTCACTGTCCAGCTGGCTTAACCTACTTTACCAAAGTCCAGGGCCCAGGCTCAAACAGCGAAAGGCATCTGGGAGTGGCACCAAAGGTTGTTCTCTGATCTCTAGCCATCTGTCCACACAATAAACCTGTACCTATACATACATACGCACACATATGTGCACAAATGCCACATGCACATACACACACACATACACTCACACAGGAGCGCATCCTTACCTATCTTGCACAAACAACACTCACAGGTCACTTCTCCTAACTCCTCTAAGTAGTTATTGTGAGAACTTATGTTTCTCAGTTAGAATTTCTGTACATCTTCCTTGGAGATCAGGAACACTACTCATGGCACACTGGGGTTCTGAGAGGGTTGCTCTCTAAAGGCTGTGTGTACTTCCAACCTTCTCTTTGTGGACAGAATCACTTGGTGAGCTGAAGTCCTCCCAGCTTCCATTTGCCACCTCACACGAGGAACAGTGAGTGCCCATATTTCCTGATTTCACTGGATTTCCCAATTATGTGGAGGTGATGCTCACTATTTCTCTTAGCCTTCAGATGTCACACATCACACACTCTTTCCTTGTCCCACATGTGTCTTGCAACCAGATTAGTTAATGCCATTTATGCATGCCGTTAGCCTTTTCTTCCCACACACTCCCTTCTCCTGTGAGCAGCTCCACCACAACCCCCCTTTGCTAGTGTTGGCTCTGCTGTCCTAAGGCCTGAATACTTTGGGATTTCTCCTTCTAGACTCCATATAGATGTCTATTCATTGTGTTACCCTGAAAGAACCCCAAACCTTCTGATTCTCTGTCCTGCCTTCCCATTGGAGCACACAGGCACACATGACGAGGGTAGAACAGAAGATTTGGGTGGCTCCAGCTTCCTTGTGGCTGGGTGTGGATCAAAATGGAAGTATCTGGTTTCCCCTTGTTGCCTAAGCCAGACCTTGAGCCTCCTGATCTTCTTGGCAGGCCCCTTGATGAGTGCGCCCGGCCATTCTGATTCTCGGAATTTGTGTCTGAAATTCTCATATTCAGGTATTTGCTGAGACGGAATGTCTTTGGCCGTGAGGGTATTAACACTTATACTGTCACCAGTGCTGTTGGCAGAGCTGCATCAGGAAGGTTCAAGAACTGCGGCAAGCTCCCCACTGCCGTCAGTTCTTCTAATGACTTGAAAATGGTGCTACTGTTGCAACTCATGTTTTATAAATGAGGAAAGGGAGACTGGGAGCATCAGTCAGCCAGAAAGTGAGGAGCTGGGAAGGCGCTCATGCCCAGGCCTCTGTTCTTTCTCCTCTACTAGGGCTCCCACCTCATTAAGGTGCCTGTTTGTCCCTAAATGATACCACAACAGACCTTCATCACTCACAGAGGTCCACAGAGGTTTTGAGGTTGAAATGTGCTGTCCTTATTTGGTTCTTTCTATCAAGGAAAGTAGGAACCAATATTTTCTATCGGTGCGAAAATTAAAATCACAAAGCTAATCTTCAAAGAGGACAATAAATGTCTTCCTTTACCTTTAGTATAAACCTTACTAAAAGTATGGGGAAGAACTTGCTTAATCACCCAGGGTGTGCTATCTTCATGGCAGGAACACAAGGCAAAGAAGGCAGAGTGACTAGCCTTAGTTTCAGAACCAGAGTCCACCTTGGAGGAGGGGGAAGGGTCCTGGGAGCTATGACCACTTCAGTTTGAAGTGTGGCTGGGTCACCCATTAAAAGATAAAATAGAGATTGGCCCTCCCTCACCCACAGCCACCCCACTCTTCTTAGCATGCCACTCAGCCTAGCTGAAACCATGGTTTGGTGAGAGACCTTATCCAAATAATTAATAATAATAATAATAATAATAATAATAATAATAGACAGCAATGAAGTTACCAGAGGTCAACATCCAGCTTCTACTTGTACACGTACAGGAGAGCACACGCACAGACATGTACAGTCATATGCATGTATCACACCTACATACATACATAATCTAATCCTTATGAGAGGCTGGGTTTCCACCTTCTTTATATACTGGCCTCCAAACCACCCCAAATGTCCTATCAACTCTAGCAGATGCTGTACAGTCTCAGCCCTCATGACTGCAGAGCATGCACAGCAGGTGAGAGACACCTGACACAAAAGAACACTTTCTTCACCCACAGCAGAATCTCCCTGGGCTGATTCCTAGTGGAGCTGTTGGTTGTTGCTGTAATGCCACTTATTACTACCTAAACTCACTCCTAGAAACTTGTATATTTTCACTAGTGCCTGTATCACCCTTCCTATGAATGCAACAGTCTACTGGAACACCATGGATGGAATGTTTTTATAGAATCACCCAAGTGGCTGTCTGCTTTGGAAAACATTTTATTTATATTGTCTATGCAAGACAAGTATCAAAGCTCTCACACAGCTCTGGGTGTCCTGACAGCCCCAGGTTGAGTGGAGAGACAATCTTACCAATAAAGGCCTTGGCAAAGAGAGGCAGAAGAGAGGGGAGAAACCCTGCCTATATTCCCAGTACAGGAGATGAAAAAAGAGAGTCCAGTGTGTTCTTAGAGTTTTCCTTTTTGCTCAGTCAGTTTCTCCCTGCAAAGTTTGAATTTTGGTTGAAGAAATTCCGGTCTTTTCACCTTGTGCTTTGAACGTCTTAGTACCTGAGAGCTGCAGAACAGCATGGGGAAATGCCTGTTCATGTAAAACGCAGTGTATTATAGGTAGCTTAAAGCGTGTTCCCCTCTGGGCACCCTAGAGTTTCTTTTCAAAGAAATATTAAACCAGCAGTCTGCATTCCAGTTTGTAAAAGGTTTTTTTTTTTTTTTTTCCTCCCACAGGCTGCCAAGAAAGGATGTGTTGCCGAGGCAGCTTACTGGTAATTAAAACGTGACGGCTTTTATCGCAAGAGAGCCCCAAATGTTTCCTACAGAGCTGCATACTTTCACAATCGGGAACAGGTGCCAGCCCTGCTTTGGCTGCCACTGAGCAGGTACCCATGCCTGGGTCAACCTTGCCAGCGTCGGCAGCAACTCTAGCTTTCAAATGTTGGCCACCCAACTGCACATGACTGCTTTTGCTTAATAGAATACCTGTAACATAGTGGAAACCCATAACAACTATGTAGAATTATCAAATTTCAAATAAGAGCAAACTGTGGGGTGGGGGTGGGGAGAAGGGATGGCTTTCTCCCGCTGGCATCTTCTCAGGCTTGTTGGCTCTACCTACTTTGGGGAGTCCTTGGCAAGAATGGATTAATCGTCCAAGCAAAAGCAAAATGAACAACTTTGGCTTCAACTGTTCCTCTATTAAAAAAGGCTTAAGCAGGCATTGATGTCCAAAGCATCCCAGCTCAATGCCATAGTGAGAGGGAGCTGCCCAGACTGAAGGAAACTTGGCAAATGAAGGCTTTTCACACCCCTCCATCCATCCTCAGTATCTCTGCAAGACCAGTGCAGGTGGTTTGCCCCTATCCAGGAGATGTAACACTTAGTGCAGCTATTCTGCCAGCAGAGGTACATTTCAGGAAAGCTGGGAGCAAGCCCATGAGAGCCAAACCCAAAGCACGTTTCCCACATCAAACACACTCCATTGAGGTCACAGTCCTGCAAGAGAGTCCCCGAGAAGGCCTGTTGACCATCAGAACAAATTCCCCAACTGGGACAATGGTTTTCTTTGCTATACAGCTGAGCTACTCACATTAAGGAGGAAATTCATGATAGTTAAGGTTTCATAGACTCCTTTTCATCTGGAGATTTTTCTAGAGAAAGATTAATCAGAAGAGTCTTTGAAGAGAATGCTCCTCCTTGTTCTTTCTGCCTGTCTGCCAGGTGACCTTGGTCAAAGGGAGAGGTGCTGTGGAAAGAGTTCAGCAAATGTTTGGACTCGCATATCTCTTGTCAACACAAAAGTTCCAGTGACCACATTGTTCACATGCAGGGTATCTGACTGATGCCTTTTTGCACACGCTATTCTTTTTATTACTTCTACTTGGCCTTATTGATAGTTATAGAGAACAACAACAACTCTAAACAATTCTAAAGCTTCATATCAGTGTCTTTGTCACTGTTACATTGTGCTCCTTTTACTCCATCTCATCGAATTCAGCCATGTTCACTTGGTTAGCAGGATTTTCTACCATCAGAGAGTGTCCTTCAGATGCTCCTGGGTTAAGTTTCTGTTCACATTTTGAATCGGAAGAATTTTGTATTTTCTCGCTTCCTCTTTCCTTTCTTTTAGTCTCTTTTAACCTCTTTCTGTCTAAAGCTCTGCCTGGCTGTTGCAGCTCCTAGCTGGTCTGCTACCACACCACTCCCTGATGGCTCAATCTCTGTTCAGAAGCCAGGTCATAGTCTCTTGGTTATCTGTGCTTGTGTCCTTCACCACTAACACGGTCTCACTGGTGAGCTGCTAAACTCTATCACACCCAGCCGTATCCTTTCTATAAAATAACTATTTTAGAGGCTGATAAGATGGCTCAGTGGGTAGAGGCACTTGCTGCCAGGTCTTATGACCTGAGTTTGCTCCACCCTGAACACCCATGGTTTCTCTCTCTCTCCCCTTTCTCTCTGTCTGTCTTGTCTTTTTGTCTCTGTGCATGTATGTGTACACACAAACACACACACAAATATTAAAAGAAATATTTTAGATATCTTCCTACCATTTCTACTGTGTAAAATATGATTTCTATCAATATAATCTACTAATGTAAATTCTTCAAAAATGTATGATGAAGTGGCTATAATGTAAAAACTAAAATCAATTTTATAGTAAGTATATAGTTTAAATCACATTTTATTTACAATAAAATTACATTAAATAGGTCAATATAATTAATTTATAATAAAATACATAAATAATTTTAATACATAAGGAACTAGTTATATACTTGTACCTACAAACAACAAATGTTTAAAAGTTTAAATGTTTTAGACTTTTCTTTTGGGATGGTTAGGTAGATGTTAGACTAACCCTCTTACAGATAATAATAATTTTGTGTCTGGCTGAATAGACTAAGCAGCTACTTAAAATTCTGGAGAATAAACAAGAGAGGTAGAGAGGGGGAGAAAAATGGGTCTTCCCTGGGTGCAGGTCCCAGCGACAGGGCTCTGCATGCAGCGGAGCACCTGCCTCCATGGTACAGGATGGCTAAACCAGGAGCAGAAATCCTACACACCACCTTTTAGAGTGGTGTAATTTAGGCTTATCTCAGCCTCTGCAAAGTGAAGAGTATTCCAAGAAAGACAGAGCCAGACAAAGGAGTCCAAATCCTGTACATCAGCTCTGGCTATGTCCTGAGCCCCATGAAGTCCTAAAAATAGACCTGAGATTTAAACTCCCTCAAGAGATAGTCAGCAATATACAGGTCTAGCCAAGTTATTTGCATTCTAAAAACTAAAAATCTCTGAAAAGATATAATAAAATCCAAGGTCTCGTATCAGACAATTCACAATATCTGGTGACAGCACAGAATTATTCAATATACAAAGAATTATATTGTACAACCAACAGAATTCAGCTCACGATGATCCAGATGTTAAGTGGGTGAGGACATCAAAGTAAGTATTACATCTGTTCTCAGCAGCCTAATGAAAATATGGTTCTAATTTATGAATAAATAGATCACAGCAGAGACACAAACATAATTTGTTAATATGATATTTTTACAATTAAAATATATAACAACTGAAAGAAAACAACATGGGATAAAATTTACAGCCAAATAATGATTGTAGCAAAAGGATTCATGTGGCTTTTTTTAACAGATCACTTTAAATCTGATGGGAAAACTGACTATAACTGCAAAAAATTTTAGAACAGAATTAAATATTAGGACATACATGCAATTGCAGTCCTGAAGGAAAGAAGCAAGAGAAGGGGACAATCAAAATGTGTGAGAAGCAGATAAATTATAAACTATGTATGCATAAGAAATAAGGGAAAAGGAGAGAAAATATAATGAGCCCAGAATAATAATTGACAAGATAACAGCAGAAAGCCGAGAAAGAGACGTGGTGAGCCTATTGGGAGACCACATCATAGAATCCTCGTGGTGGTGAAAGTGGATATAAGAGAGGGCTCATGATGCTGTCACAAGTGAGTCGATCCTTAAAGGTGCGGTGTTATAGATCAGGTCCTCAGCAATAAGACGTCCTGGCACAGGAACAAAGAGTGTGCATGTATAGTCCTAGAGACCATACTCCTCCTCCTCATTCAAAAGGAAATTAGGGAATGAGATTATATCTAAAATTTGATTCATGGCTTAAAGAAGCAAGCAGCCACACTGCAGACGGGCATGGACACGTACGTAACCTCTGAGAGCAGTGAGCAGCTGCTGGCTTAGAGCCAGCAGGAAGACAAGGGACTCAGTCACACAGGTGCGGAGAGCTTGACAAGGCTGTTGCCCACACTTACCTGAGGTGAGAAGAGGATCAGAGTAGAAAAATGCAGCACAAGCAGACTGATACCTAGTGAAGACCAAGACAAGCCAGGCTGGACTCCAGTCCCATAGAGCCTAAAAGGAAATAGTAGTGATATTGCAAGCTATACTTTCAAAAATAACTCATACTATTTTTCCTTGCAAATGTATCTTTTCAGAACAATCTTCTCAAACATCAATGGAAATTTTATATCAGACCTTTAAAACATTTTCCATATAACAATATTCTAAAGTACATTAATTTAGAGGATTAATGAACATTGGAACTTTCAAAACACTTCACTTTTGCATTATGTGGGATTAAACTATGAACAGCTGGTCAGCAGCCATTTTGTAAAGACTATAAAGGCTCCTAAGGCAAAATGGCAACTCTAAGCAGACTCAATTTCCCCAAAAGGCCCACCAGGAGGCACCAAGCTCTCTAAAAAAGTGACCATCCAGCATGGGGAGGAGTTTCCATGCTCCTGTAATACAGAAACCTGAGACCTCCCTCCGTCCAGTCACTCACCTCAGCTGTGTCCGCTTGCTCTATAACTCAGACAACAAATACCTCCCCACATTAAAGCTCATGTCAGCCCTACATCGCTTTGCATGTTTGTCTGGGGATTTTTGTTGTTTCATTTATATAGTTCACAAAATATGTATCTTCATTTAAATTCAAATATCTTAGTTTTCACTCCTTTCACTTAGTTTTCAACTACCACTGCTATGTATTTGGGCCATAATGCTTCATGTCAAAAGTATATATCCACTATCCCCTAAATAATCAGGAAGCATGGCCCATACCACAATGAGTAGACCTTGTTTTCAGTAAATAAAGCTTTCATCAACTATAGCATATGTATTCATTTACTCTTGTCTCTGGCAGCTTTGGGTCCATGATGAATGGTGAATGCTTGTCACAGAGACTGCCTGTGGCTCACAGAGCCTGACATGCTTACTGTCTGGTTCTTTTCAGAACAAGTTTGCAGGCTTCTGATCTAAAATTCCTTTCCTATACTTCATAGTCATTGGTTTTGGTTTTCTTTCTTTCCCTCCTCCATTCTGTTTTTTATACAGGGTTTTTTCTTTTTCCCCACTATTCTTTTAAAGAATCTACAAGCAGCTTTCCTTATCAAACTCATTATATTTTTGTTCTATCATCATATATTTGGTAAGTTTGCATAGTAAATGTCCCCAAAGACCCAAGCAGGGCAGTGGCAGAGCCTTTAAAAAGTGGGAGTGGCTGGCTCTTAGATCACCTCCCCCTGAGCAGGGAGCAGCTTGACAGAGGAAGACTATGAAACACAGTCCTGAGGAGATCTGATAGGCTAGTGTCAGATGGAAGGGGAAGGGGTCCTCCACTATCATGGGCATAGGAGGAGTTGAGGGAGGGAGGGTGGGATTAGGAGGGAACAAGGGTAGGGCTACAGCTGGGATACAAAGTGAATAAATTGTAATAAAAAATCATATTAAAAAAAAGAGACTATCTCAAAAAAACAATGGGACAAGGAGAGGTACTTAGGTCAAGAAGAGATGCCTTTGAAGGGAACTCTAGGATTCTATATCTAAATCTCTCTTCTTACCTTCTCAGGTCATTGGAAATGATTTGTTTCATCATGTGTTTTTACCATTCGATGCTGCCCTCAAAGGAGGCCGCCTGATCTTTGGCTGGAACGTCTGGAAACTTTATTACAAATAGCCATGCTATTTTCCCTTTACAAGTTAATTGCCCTAAGGTATTTTGCTAGGGAAACATGAAGCTTACTAGTACAGCACATACTTTGCTTTGTTGCTCATATTTATAGTTTAATTATTAAGAAATTAGCTAAATTCTTTCCATTCTTTAACACTTTCAGATGTATATGGCTATTCACTTCCCTCTCCCACACATCTGTACCTCAGTGTTGTTTGTTACTGAATGGCCTATAATGCTACTTTGGGTCTTTTTTTTTTTTTCCTAAGAACTTTAAGATAGATTTCTTTCTGTTCATTTCGTTTCTTAGCTTCTACTTTACTGCCTTGTGGTCAGAGAATATGACCTGTGAGATCTGTCACTTCAGGATTTTGAGTTTTTCTATGTACCCTAGAATATGCTATATCTTGATAAATATTCCAAGGGCATATTTTTCTTTTATATTGCTAAAAATATATAGATGGTATAAGTATAGCCTGTCATGTTTTATAGAATTGTTTTGTCTTTTTTGAGTAATGTAGCTGTCAGTGCTGCTGTGATAGGTGGTTAGATCAGAGTGCATTTGGTGGAATGTCATTTTTCGTTAATAGAGGATACTTTGATCAATGCAATAATCTTTTTATTTTTAAACCTTTATTTTTGCATATGAGCATTTTGCCTGCATGTATCTACATACCATGTTCAGGGAGAGCCCACAGAAGCCTGGAGAACATATTAGATCCCCTGGGACTAGAGTTACCTGCAGTTGTAGGTGTTGGAATCAAACTGAGGTCTTCTGGAAATTCAACCAGACTTTTAACCACTGAGCCACCTGTGTAGCACACTGTGACATTTTTGTCAGGATTGTTTGTTTAGCCATGTAGCTAAATTTCATTTAAAAAATCTTTGTTTATTCCCATTTTCAACTTTTTGTGTTATTTAATTTAGGTATTTGTTTTATTTTTTAAAAAGTCATTAGATAATTTCCCCACCAAATTTGTGGATCTTGAGTAATATTCTATGTTTGCCAGTTACATTTTTTTTAATTTTTTATTTAATTTTTATTAATTACACTTTATTCATTTTGTATCCCCCCATAAGTCCCTCCCTCCTCCCCTCTCGGGCCCACCCTCCCCCCCTTTCTGCATGCATGCCCCTCCCCAAGTCCACTGATAGGGGAGGTCCTCCTCTCCTTCTTTCTGATCTTAGTCTATCAGTTCTCATCAGAAGTGGCTGCATTGTCAGGGTTCTAGGTTATCTCCATGAATAGTCCTTGGTTGGAGTATGAGTCTCTGGGAAGTTCCCTGTGTAGTTACATTTTTAACAACCCCAAGACAAAAATTTTTGTTCAACACTGATAAATACCCAAAGATGATTTTTTTTTTTTAGAATTTTGTTTCCCCAGTCCTTACCTGATTATCTCCAGTGTGACCAAAGCACCTAAGATTTTAGTCACCATATTTTTTATGCTTTGGCTTTTTCTTTCCTAGGAATAATTTCTTAATAGCTCTTCAGCCATCAATATCAAACAAGATAACAAATGAGAGAGGTGGCAGGGGGTGGGGCAAGCTTCCAATCTGTCTACCTGGAGTCAAAGCTGTGACTCCGTTGCATTTGGGAAGCCTGGAGGGTGTGGCTCAGTGCTCTTACACTTCCAACATACTTTCCTATTTGGTCCTCCGTCTTTGCATCCCTTCCTCAGCATTCAAATTCCCATCAGTAGAAACCAATGGCTGATCCCTGGCCACATAATCATACTCTGGTTGGCACTGTAAACTGTAACAATTTTTCTTTCCTGCATTATAGGCTCAAAATTTTCTCTCACAGCCCAGGCCTGGTGGCACACGAATAATAGCACTTGGGGAGCCAAGGCAGGAAGATTACACATTTAAAGCCAGCCTGGTATGGTGCAGTCTTACTTCCCCAACCTAGTCTCTTACTGAGGAGTCAGAGGAGGCAAGAGTTTGAAATTCTCTATTTTTCACCATCATTGGTTAGTTAACTCTTAGCTAGCTATAGAATCCCCACAGTAAATTGATATGTATTACAACAATTGAGGGCTAAGCAGGAGGTAGGCAGAGCTGCTCCAAAGGCCCTGGAAGGAATGGAGGGTGTCAATGTCAACAGGATCTCAGAATTGCTGGAACTTGATGGTCCCTACTTCATTGATTGAGAGAGCTGTCCATAAATTCATCAATCCTCCTCCTATAAGACGATAGGGCCTCTTCTCAAAGGTCCTTTCCCCGGACACACTGAAATCTCCTGGGGTCCCTTCTCCCCAGTGTAGTGATGACCATCCACCATCCTGTGTTATGCTTATTATGGCTTTCACTATTATCTGAAATGTTTCTCTGGTCTGTTGTTTATTTTCCATTTTCCTCTGTAGAGCAAAGACTGTTTGTCCATTGCTATAATCCTGGTACCAGCCCCCGAAAAAGCATTTAGTAACATTGGGTGAGTTCATAAAGTGGATACAAGCCAATAGCAGCTGGCATTTTCGCCTGGCAATCAATGATGCCAAGTGTCTGAACACATGTGCTTTCTACTGTGGTATCACAATGCGCTGCCCACAGAAGGTGGAGCTGCTACTGCAGACTTGGGCTGCTCCCATCATCCCCATGGCTCAGGCACCTCTGCCCAGCAGTGTCCTGTTCACTGTGAACAGTAAATTTAACCAGCCAACTGTCTTCTTCCATGAATACAATAGTAACAGGGCTTGGAACCATACCTGTACATAGAGAAAAAAGGGAGCATGAATGAGTGTTGTAAGCTTCCTACCCAGCTCATCTTCTGTGTCCTGAAATGGCCTTGTCCTCATGAATCCAAAAACAGGGATACAGAATCACATGGCCATAACTGAAGCAAAGAGCTGGGTATTTTTCAGAACCTTGGGTTGCCCCAGGGGAGACAGATGTCCTGTCATATAATTGCCTCTCTAACACTCCTGCCTCTCCAACACCCCTGCCTAGCCAACAGAAAGATGGAATTCTGATGATACAATGCTCTTGCCTCCCCTTGCATGTTCAGAGATGTTAAACATGTGGTCACAGTCCTACATCTGAAGATAAAATAACAATTGGGAAGCTCTTCCTCCCTTCCTTCATTGTGGTGTGCAAGTGCCTGAAAGGTATCTCCTTGTCAGGAGAGGAAGCTGGACTTGTTAAAATTGTCACTAGTTAGTGGCACACTGTCCCTAAAACAAGGGGAGAGAAGCCAAAGAACCCTGGAAGAAAGTGGGCAAGACTCCTGCATTCCTCTGCAGAGAACCCAGCTGAAGCCAGAGACTTTTAGATGTGTCTTCTAGTCCTTTACAATAGCTTAGCACACGCTGAACCACAGGAGACTGAACTTGCTGCTCCTTCTCACCACACCTGTGCTCACAAGTCTCCTATATGCACCCTAATCACCAGCAAACTGTGGGATCGGAGTCGGGGATGGGTCAGAGCCTATAAGTCATTGCTGTCCTGGCAAATGTAGCACGTGGAAATAGATATAATGCACCATCAGGAAAGCAGAGGAGCTTGGAAAGTCAACTTTCACTAGCTTCTTATGCATCAGTTTCCTGGGCACCATCATAAACCAAATCTAGATCAATGGGCAGAGGCAAATTTAGATCAAACCACACAGAGGGTTCTAAAGTTCTGGATCACAGGTGACGGCAGTCTGTGGTAATCTATGGTTACTGCACATAACCAGAGATGTCTGAAGGTTCGAAAGATGTAAAAATAATGATATGTAAAGTGATGGAAGTGCTAACTACTTTGATTTCATTATTAGAGATGATCATGTGAAGCTCCACGTGCATGGATACCATGTTTTAATTAGAGAGCATCTTCTGGTGCCGTGAGTTTCCAACTCTCTCTGTCCACCCAAGATGTCCATCACAGAGCAGAGGTCAACAGCAGACTTTCCAATACAGGTTCCTGGGCCAGCCAACTTCCTTCCAGGCTTCCACACAAAGCCTGCCCTTGGCCTTGACCACACCAAGAATCAAGACATAAACCATGAATGGTGGCACAGGCCTTTAATCCCAGTGCTCAGGAGACAGAGGCAGGCAGATCTCTAGTTTGAGGCTAGCCTGGTCTACAGAATAAGCTCCAGGAGAGTCAGGGCTATACACAGAAACCCTGTCTTGAAAATATAAACAATAAAAGGCATGGCTTGGTGTTGTTCCATAGCTGCAAGCAGCCAGATGACATGTCTGCAATCAGAATCATATTTCAATTCTGTGGAAGGAAAACAGCTTGGATGTAGCACACTGGCAGCTAGGGAGGCTATTTTTCAATTGCACATAAACACTGATGCTGTGAAATACGTAATTTTTACAACATAGTCAAGAATATTCCAAGAAAAAGGATTGACCCTCCCCACTGTGAGAACCTGACATGCTCACCACTGGCATGGTGGCTGTGAGCTGACTCAGAGGAGCAAGTTTCTATGATTAGGGCAGTCACCATGGAGGGGAGAAGTGAGGGACTTGTTCTTCTTAACTGTTTTTTTAATTTAAAGCAACAATGTTGTGTTTTATTCCACACTACACATGGGGTCTCTGTGGAAAACTTCATCTTTCCTGACTCTCAGAAGTGTCAATAAGAGGGTGTCTCCATTTCCTCTATCCTCAGACTTGCTGTTCTCTTGCTATAATATATGAAACAATGAGGAGTTGGCTTACCTTCTGAAATAGGATACACGACCATTTCTTTTTAAATGAGAAGGAAAAAAAATCTCAAAATCAGACAATTTGAAGGAGAAGAACAATGAAACCCAACATTTAGAATAAAATTTAGCTTCTCAGGACTCATTCCTGGGTGAGTATTTTTATTTGAGTTTTGTTTGTAAATCATATTATTTGACCAACAGGTTAAAAAAAAGCCAAAAATGCTAGTTAGATTATTAGTACTTGCTGAAGTCAGATATGCACTTGCATTAGGTGGTTGGAAGCAAATAAAAAGATATAAGTCAAGGTAAAGAATTTTTTGGAATAAACATGGTCTGAAACCACATATATTATAGTTGACCTGCCTCTATCCGGCATGGCCAACATGAGCCACTCCTGATAAAATCATCCCTTTTCATAGTAGACCCACCCAATGATTCAAAGAGACCTCAACTTTGGATCATAAGCTTTCCTCGATTGCTTTGATGTTCTTGATTTGAGCTTTCCTCAAATGAATTTGCAATAGTTTAGAATTCTGATACCTATGCATGGATTCCAGGGCCCCAACAGCTCTCTGGGTATCCTTTCTCTTCAACTGTAGGGATATGCCCTAGCTTTTGATACAGCCTTCCCATAATAAAAGATATTTCTGAATAGCTTAATGGTCCTACTCACCCATAAGAATATATGAAAAATAACCAAGTCTTACATTTTACATGTGAGCATGAGCTGTTCCTAGTTCCCAATGTTGATTGGAGATGCAGAGAAAGGGTAAATTTAAGAGACAGAAGCAAAGTGGAATTCAGGAGGAAAAACAACAGTGAACTATACTGTTGGAGTCACAAGATAAACTTCGAAGAGAAAAGAGGAGGGAAGAGAGAATGAATTTTTGGAGAAAGTTCTCAAAAAGGTTGACGTGACCTCCCCTGAAATGAAATGGATCTTCTCCCAGGATACCTTTCAGACTCCTGGTCCTGCCTTGCAGAGCTAAGCATCCTGATGGATACTGTAGTGTTCTGTCTTCATTTCTATCACTTATCTTATTCAATCAGTTCTCTCATCTCTGCTCCCTAACTCAGCTCCTTAGGACCAATAGTCATCCCCATCACCCTTCTTGGCACTCAAGTTTATGAATTGTGGATTTAATTGGAGAACTGGAAGTGAAGAGGAACAAAAGAGAAAAGGATAGCAGATATAGGGAAAGCAGAGCAAAGAGTAAAACAAAAACCCTCTCGCTTTCCAGGACCTCAAACTCCCAGCAGACATCAGGCAAATGCAGCTTTTAAAAACCACAACCTTTGGGATTTTAATTATATCCAATCAAATATATGGGAGCATCTTAGCATCCTTCATTATTTATACTAGTACAAGAATGCACTCAAAATCAGATTGCACGCTAGCAGTCTAATTTATACTCTCATGTATTTGCAAAGTGAGTATCTTTTAGTGATCACTCCCAAACCACGTGCCGTAAATCTGGCAGCCAATACAAGGGAATGACAGTTATCAAACTGCCCTTAAAGGACACAATCAGTGGAATTAGGAACTTTCGCCAGTTTCTAGTTTAAAGACAAGACAGGTGTATTAAGTCAGATATTCTTATCAAATGATGAAATTGTTCTCTACTGGTTAGGAAAAGGAGATGAGAAAGATGGAATTTTTCAGGTAACTGAGTATGGCCAAAAGGTTCAAATATCAAAAATTTAAAGCTGCACACAGGTGGGTTTTATCTAATTATATTCTTGCTATTTAGCATTTTGAGAAACAGCTCTTACTTCAAGTAATTTTAATATTTGAAAAATAACTGTGAGGTTTTGTTTTCTACAATGGAAGGTAAGTAACTGCAAAGGGCCCCAGGAGTCCTAAGAACCCTCATTCTCCTAACCTAAAAAAGTGGACTCTGAGTCCTGTCCATTCTGCCAACTGGAACTGAAGTAAATGTCATGCTACACATCTGTAGTCCCAGCTCAGAATCACACATATGATAAGTGGAGAGATGGACAGGGAAGCAGGACAAATGACAGACTTCTGATTTCTTCACACATAAGACAAACCCACTCTTAGGGACATGCTCAGCATGTGTCTTCACCAAAGCACAGCGCATGCATGAAATAGACAGTAAGGACCATCAGACATGAGAGGCTGTAGGCTCCTGCCAGCTCCCACTCTCCAATGTGGACAGCTCACCATGACAGCCATGGCCAGATGATCACAAGACACGGGAAACAGGCGCTACATTCAGCCCTTGCATCCTTCATAACATGCACGCTCTATGGGCACGATTTCTTCTCCTGCTTTTTCTCAAAGGGGAAACTGAGGCATAAGGGTTTGCATAGTTTAGCCAGGTTGCACAGCTGTGAAAAAGCTCTGCTGGGTGTGAGCTTGCAGGCTGTGTACTTAGCTTTTGCACTGTACTGAAATCTGTCTGGTTTAGCAATCAATTCGGAGATTAGTCTCTAAGCACCCAGGTTGATAGGTCCCAGGTACATTTGTGAATGAAGTACAGGAATTTTGTCCCTCATGGAGCTTTATAATTCCTACGAGGGGTATGTCCAGCCTTGCTGGGCAGACAGAAGTGAAGGAGAGGTAGTCTGGATACAACACACAAGCAATTCCCTACATGGGAATGCCTGCGCCTCTGAAGGCCCCCAACAAAGGCTTTAAGGGTAGTGCCAAGGGACACAGGGAGAAAGTGGACCCAGGATGGTGAGAATGAGAGTTTTCTATAAAGCACATAACAGATCTTACGGATCACATCTTAATCTCAAGAACATAGAAGATAGCCACAAAAAGGGTCTGAGGAAAAAACAAACAAACAAACTGTAAACATAAAAACTGAAGAGACAGACTCCACAAAGCACCATACTGTTCAAAATATTTTGCCAATGAGGAGGCCTGGTCTGTCTGGGTTCCCCTCACCACAGGCAGGGGACGCTTGTGGTTTCACTCCCTGCCTGTCCTCTTCAAACAACATTACATTTGTTTTCCTATTGAGTTCCTCTCTTCCTCTGCTCTCACCCCATGCCCCCTAAAATGGATGTAGGGAGAGGTATTTGGTCAGTCCTGGGCCTATAAGAACAAGGCAACCCTGAGCACTAGCTGCTTTAGCAGTGCTATGGTCTGAATCAGGAGTGTCCCAATATGGGCTCGTGCTTTGAACGCTTGATCCCAAGCCTGTTGTCCTGTATTTGGGAAGAAAGAACCTATAGGAAGTGGGCCCTAGCTGGTAGAAGTAGGTCACTAGGTACATACCTTTGGAAATTATGCTGTGTCCCTAGTTGCAGGACTTTCTCTGCTTCCTTGTGAGCCATCGCAAGGGGAGTCCCTGCCAGGTTCCCTCACCATCCTGAGCATGCTTTCTGGCCCACAGAGACTGAGACTCTCTAAAACAGATCAAAAAGAAATCTTCTGTCTCATAAGTTTTTTTTTCTATCGGTATCTTGGTCACAGTGGTGTGACAGTCACTGATAATAAAAGGTAGAAATGTATGCCCTGAGCCCACAGTCGGAGTGACACAGAGAACAGTTTGTGGGAAAGACTGAACAAAGACGCAGGGGGAGCGTAAATCTCGAAGCATACAAAGTTTGTACAGCTCTACCACAGGAATGAGCTGAAATGCAGCAATGGTAAACCTTTTTTTTTTTTTAACAGACTCTGATACAAGTTAACACATTAATGTCAACAAAAGCGTAGTATGATTTCCAAGTCATCACAAACAGGATTGTCTGATTACCCTCCCACTATATATACCAAGTGAAAAACTTTAGAAAGATTTTTTTTTTTGAGGGAATCAGACCTAAGTATCACAGAACTATAATACCAGAAAGGAGGGGTGGAAAGACGGTAATTCCATGATAACCCTGCTTTCCTGTATGAAGGGAATTTTTACACTCCAATACTGTTATTAAAAGAACCCATATGTCTTGCTGGGAAGAAGAAAACTAGGTTCAATCAATCCTGCCTGAATTTACAGGGTAGAGCGTCAGAAAGAGGAAGTTAGAGAAGCAGGACAGTCCTGCGAAGGTGTGCAACCCTGCCTTCATGTAACATTCAGATGCACACAGGTGAAATACCAGGAGGCCAGCACAGAACAGCCACAGGAAGGACTGGAAGTATCCAGGCAAACAGTTCTCAGGGCCCACACATCACTCCAGTTCTTCTAACAGGAGGATGGCCTGGCTGTGGTCACCGACATTGAAAAGTGGCCCTTAAGGGTTCATATGTCAATGTCATGATGACATTCCTTTACCTAGAACCAAACTAAAACTGAGGAAAGAAAAACTGTAAAAGACCTAGTCGATAGAACAGAAACCACACACACACATCTACACACATACACACGTACAATGCACATATGCACTCATCTTCATTCACATACACATGAGCACATATGCATATACGCCCATGTATATACACACATATACACATGTACATATATACACAGATACATGCACATACACACACGTGTATACACACATGCACATATACACATGACATATACATGCACTTTTACACACATGCACACATATATACAAGCATATGCATAAATACACATATGCAAATCCAGGTACATATACATGCATGCATATATACAAATATACATTCATACCCTCAACTACATGCACAGAAATCTTTAAACAGGAAAGACAAGGATCTTTAAACAGCTATTACAAATTTTTACAAATATGCTCACAGGCTCAAATGACTATCATCCCAATATATATGAAATAACAAGCAAATTTAACATTCAGAGAGAAAAACATGTAAAATATATAGTAGAAAAAGACCACTAAATGAAATTAAAATTACTAAATAAAAGTTAAACACTCTGATAAGAAAAAAATAAAATGTAAAAAAATGTAAACAATAAAATAAAATAAAGTTAAACACTCAGGCAAATAGTGGGAACTGGGAAATATCATCCTGAGTGAGGCATCCCAGAAGCAGAAAGACACACATAGTATATACTCACTTCTAAGTGTATATTAGACATAGAATATAGGATAAACATACTAAAATCTGTACACCTAAAGAAGCTAAGCAAGAAGGAGGACCCTAGGTAAGATGATCAATCCTTACTCAGAAAGGCAAATGGGAAGGATATCGGACTAGGGAGAAAATAGGCAACAGGACAGGAGCCTACTACAAAGGATCTATGAAAGACTACCCAGCAGGGTATCAAAGCAGATGCTGAGACTCATAGCCAAACTTTGGGCAGAGTGCAGGGAATCTTATGAAAGAAGGGGGAGATAGGAAGACCTGGAGGGGACAGGAGCTCCACAAAAAAAGCAACAGATCCAAAAATAAATAAATAAATAAATAAATAAATAAATAAATAAATAAATAAATAAATAAGGCCTGGGCACACAGGTCTTTTCTGAGCCTGATACTCCAACCAAGAACCATTCATAGAGATAACTTAGAACCCCTGCTCAGATGTACCCCATAGCAGCTCAATATCCAAATGGGTATCCTAGTAAGGGGAACAGGGACTGTCTCTTGACATGAACTTAGTTGCTGACTCTCTGACCACCTTCCCCTGAGGGGGGAGCAGCATTACCAGGCCACAGAGAAAGACAATGCAGCCAGGCCTAATGAGACCTGATAGGCTAGGATCAGAGGGAAGGGGAGGAAGACCTCCCCTATCAGTGGACTTGGGGAGAGGCATGGGAGGAGATGAAGGAGAAAGGGTGGGATTGGAAGGGGATGAGGGAGGGGCTACATCTGGAATACAAAGTGAATAAACTGTGATTTATAAAAATATAAATTAATTTAAAAATAAAGTTGTGTGAACCTTATGGCAGAATAACAAATTATTTAAGCTAAAGCAATGAGTTAAAGAGAGAGACAATAAAGAAAAAGGAGAAAAAAAAGAGAAAGGGAAAAAATGGCTTTAATGACCAGTAGAACAGCATCAAATGGTCTGTTCATGGCTGTATCTTTGGGGTTTTGGAAAGATGAAAAAATAAAAAGGAATACATAAAGAATTTTGAAAATTTATGGCTTAAATTCTCTCAGTTTAGTGATAGCTGCCATGGGTCCAAGTAAACAAAAGCTAGATGAATACATCTGTTGAAACCACTAACATAAAAACCTCACAACTTTGGTAATGCTTGGTAAAGGAACTATCCTGGGCGGGCTGACTGGGTCCAGACTGCTGAAGGCACTAACAGCAGAGCAGAGGCTCTGAGAGAAGATGATAACCAGAGGCAAGCCCAGCTCTTGCCTGAGAGTTCCAGCCTTGTGTGGCCCAGGGCCTACAGATCATGGACAGCAATTCTCTACAGTAAATTAATCCAGCAAAACAAAACAAAAACAAAAGCCTTAGAACTATTCAGAAAAACAGAAACATATATATCTATATCTATCTATCTATCTATCTATCTATCTATCTATCTATCTATCTATCTATCTATCTATGGAGATAAACTAGAATTATTATTACTGATTTCTTGTCGGCAGCTGGCATGCTCTAAGTGTTAACTTGCCACAGTGTAGAATCACCCAGGAAGTATCTCAGTGAGGCTGTCTAGCTAAGACTGTCCAGTGGGCTGTCTAGCTAAAGTCGTCTTAGTAAGGTGTCTGTGGGGATTATGTCAATGACCTTAACCAGTTGTGAGGGGGAGCACAGCAGCAGTGCTATTTCCTGGGGTTTGGGTCCCAGACTATAAAGAGTAGGGAAGCTGGGCTGAGTAGTAAGTGAATCTTCATTCTCTCTTCTTTTGATGCAGATGTGACCAGCTGCTTCCGATTCCAGTCTTGAATCCCCCAGGGATGGGCTCCTCCCGAAAACCACGAGCCTAATAAACCATTCCTTCCTTAAAGCTGCACTTGGGTTTTAACCACAGCAACAGGTGAGACAGATGTAAGTAGGTCAGAAGACTAGTTATTATCATCTTTAAATATGTGAAAAGAAAACACTATCGACCTAGAAGATATTTAATGACAACATGTTTAAGACTTGAAAAGAAAATAAAGATGGTAAACAAAACTGGCATATACTCCGTTGGAGCTTCACAATGCTTTGAAGAGAAAATTCCTCAGACACAATGTAAACGGCAGAAGGTAGAAAGTCATATCTATCTTAAATACTGATTCTAGGCATTTTATCTTTTGTTATACATTTTTCTAGTTCTTAACCCTAGCACTTTGGGGCCTGAAGCAGTAGCATTGTTTGTATGAGGCCAGGGCTGAGCTACTAGCTATACCTTATCTCAGAAACAAACAAACAAACAAACAAACAAACAAACACATTTCTTTAGTATGGAACAATAAAATGTGTACCTGTATGTAAATCCTGGATTTGATACCCAACACACACACACACACCTTAATAGTTAATAGATTGTTTAAAGAAAAGCATGCAATGTTTTCTGGGATTTATAACATCTGGAAGTAAAATATGCAGCATAAGAGCAGGAAGAAAGCAACAAATTTCATTACTACAAGTCTCATAACAAATGAAGTGACATGCTTAAAAGTAGACTGTGATGGCATAAGTGCATCTATGGTTGACTTTGAAGCTGTTCTTCTCAAACTGTAGCATGAACTAAAAATCACTACGATATTCCAGTTCAATGAGACCAGGGCATGACCCAAGAGTTTCTGTTTTTACAAAGTCAGAAGTTGCCCAGGAGATTAAAAAATCCCAGTGCTATATAACTTCATCTAACCAACTCATCACGTACTCGTATATCAAACCCTCCCATTACAGTTTTGTCACTCATACATTTTCACAGAGTTGGAGAGAAAAGATGCAGGCATTTATTAACTATATGAAACATAGTTTGAAGATGGATGTCCAGGTTCAGATAAAAAGGATGGGAAGCCCGTGCCACATAGATCTGCATCATGAGGAAACTAGGAGTGATGACGCCTATACTGTAGACTATAAAACTAAGTACTAAAAGGAGGCAAGCAGGGACATGGCAATAAGTGAGCCATTCATCACAAATAAATACACATCTTAGATATACATGCACCTAATAAGGGTTTTTAAGGTCCTAATACCACTGAAAGGACCAAAGAGACACATCCACCATCATAGTTGGCAATATTAATCAGTTTTCTTCCAAACGCTGTTAAAACCATAATATATTATCATTAAACGAAAAAATAAGAAAATCTAAAACTATGTTCATTTAAAAAAATAAGCAAAAAGACTTTGACTTCTTAACAGTGAAATCAGAGACTCACTGTGCAAAATTCATTTGAAGCACACCTCTTTTTGTGTATCTGGATGAAAGCCTACTACCCACCTACGTGTACCACTGTCAGAGAACAGCCCAGATCCAGAGAAAATCAAAAGAGATCTGAAAAAAACCGGTATCTTTGTAATATTATATATATATATTTTATATATATTTTATATATATATTTTATATATATAATATATATATTATAT
>NW_026596051.1:7786506-7821991 GCF_907164565.1 Psammomys obesus
ATATTGATGTGAGCCTCACTTGACACAGCAGTTCCCTCTTGGTTCAGGGCAGGATCTTAACAAAAACAGCATCCTACACAGCACTCACAAACTCACAACAGCTGCCTTACCTGCAAAGATGGGGACCTATTCATGGGGGGCCTCCTGGCCCAGAGGAGCTAACAGCAGTGTAGCAGTGTAGGGCTGCTGGGGGAGACGAAGTCATTATCTTCAGTGATGTGGCCGCTGGCGACTTACTCATGCTCCAGTGGACAGTTTCACCTCCTGCCCATGGAGGTGGCCCTGTTTAAACCCCATGGGGTCACAAAGCAAAATAAAAAAGACATGAAATTGGAATGAGGATTTAGTGAGAATAGGAGGAGGGGATGTAAGTGGAGGGATGAGGGTAACCAGAATGTGCTGTATGCATAAATGAAATTGTCAATGGATAAGTTAATTTTCAAAATTTATTTAAAAAAATAAACAATGGTGTCCTAAACCAAGCATGATGGTATACCTCTGAGAGCCTAGCACTCACTCAGGAAGCTGGGAAAGGAGGACTATAAGTTCAAGGACTGCCTGACTTATAGAGTAAGTAAGTTCCTGTCTTAAGCAAACAAAAGCAAGCATATAAACAAACACACAAATGTGTCCTAAAGCTTGCTTCACACACACTGGACTTTAGGAAGCAAGTTACTATCCCAGGGGTTTTCTTTATTGAAAATCAATTTTCTTCATACAGTATGTTTTGATTATGGTTTGTCCTCTCTCAACTCCTTCCAGATTCTCCACCCCCACCTCCCCACCCATACAAACTCACGCCCCCTTTCTTTGTCTCATCAGAAAACAAACAGGCATATAATAATAATATTAATATTAATAATATTTATAGATCCTAGCTAGACACATACAGGCTCTGTGGATGCTGCCACAGTCTCTTTGAGTTCATATGTGTGTCAGTTCTGCTGTATCTAGAATGTCTTGTTTCCTTGGTTTGCTCCATTCCACTGGTTCTTACAATCTTTCTGCTTTCTCTTCTGCAGAGTTCCCTGAGCCCTGTGGAGAGATTTGATGGGGATATCCCATTTAGGATAGAATGTTCCAAGGTTTCTTACTCTCTGCACTTGGTTTCAGGTGTGGGTCTCTATATTTGTTCCCATCTACTGCAGGAAGAAGCTTCTCAGATAATGGCTGAGGAAGACACTAATCTATGAGTAGAGCAGAATGTCATTAGGGGTTATTTTATTGCTATGTTCCCTTTATTTAAAAAAAAATGAACCTGACATTCTAATTGTAATTTCATCAAAGGTAAATTTGCCAGTGTCTAGGCTAATTAGAGAGGAAGATAACTTCTAATCCTATGAAAGAAATTTGGAGATCCTGTGCTAGCAGGGGTTGGGGGGGGGCGGGAATCACATTTCCAGGCCTACCAAGGAGAAGAAACACTGCTCTTGTATTTCTAGGATTTCCACAAAAACTCAAAAAACAGTTACATAATAGGGGTCAGGTCAATAAAGAAAAAAGCAGAAATTTTCAAAGTGATCCTGCACCTTATCTGTGAACTAGAAAACTTTCTCTTACTGGGGGGCAGGTAACTGCTTTCAGGGCCTCAATCACTCTGCCTTTATTACTGTTGGTCTTATTTGTATTGTTATTATTAGACAGGGTCTCATTATATAGCCCAGACTAGATGTACATTTACAATCCTCCCGCCTCAGCCACTCAAATCTGGGGATTACAGGTGTGCACTGACCCACCTGGCCCCTCAACAACCTTTTATGAACAATGCCTAATATTTGATCAAAATTGCAAACATCAGTTATGAGATGAGAACACGGAATTAAAATAACGACTGCAATTACAAGTATAGATGAAATGATGAAGTTCTCAATAGAAAAACTATGAAGATCAGTAAAATGGAAATTCTGTGCATGTCAGTAGATTTAAATATTACATAAACACAAGACAGAAACACTTGAAATTCAAATTAAACAATGGGAAAAAACAATCAGTTGAAAATACATGCAAGAGGCACATAGGAAATTTATTTAGGGTATGAATGCCTGAAATCCTATAAGGAAACAAACAAAAAAAAGATATGATGGGGAAAGGACAGGAGCTCCACAAGGACCAAATATATCCGGGCACAGGGGTCTTTTCTGAGACTGACACTCCACCAAGGACCATGTATGGATATAACCTAGAACCTCTGCTCAGATGTAGCCTGTGGTAGCTCAGTAACCAATTGGTTTCCCATAGTGAGGGGAACAAGGATTATTTCTAACAAGAACTCAATGACTGGCTCTTTGGCCTCCCCACCCCCCAAGGGAGGAGCAGTCCTGTTAGGCCACAGAAGAGGGCTTTGCAGCCAGTCCTGAAGATACCTGATAAAACAGGATCGGATGAATGGGGAGGAGGTCCCCCCCTATCAGTGGACTTGGAAAGGGGCAGGGAGGAGATGAGGGAGGGAGGGAGGGATTGGGAGGGAATGAGGGAGCGTGACACGGCTGGGATACAGAGTTAATAAAATGTAACTGATAATAATAATAATAATAATAATAATAAGTTAAAGAGCTACCAGCAATAATTTTCCAAAACTGATAGAGAAATCAAGCTGCAGAATTAAGAAATTTACAAAATTCCAACCATCATAAAGACTCACCAAGACTTACAGGCATGCATGCAAGTTAAAAGAGAAAATCTTTCAAAGACAAAAACTGGTAGGGTGGCAAAAAAAAAAAAAATCATCCAAGCAGCCAGAGGAAATAAACACACTGCTCTTTTAGGAAGCAGCTAAAGGTCTGGGAGATGGATTTTTAGCAAAACTATGGAAAACAACAGATAAGGAAGTTGGTGGGTTTTTTTTTTTAAAACACTGGAAAAACTTTCTACCAATGATCCAACATGAAACAATGTGCCCTCCAGGAAATACAAAAACACAGACAGAAACTGATTTCCATGGCAGCATGAGATACAGGAAGAAAACACCATGTGAGTGGGTGACTATCCAGCAAGTAGAAATGAACAGGAATTATTCAGTCATACAAGAAATATTTAACACTGGAATATAAACAGTAAAATATAGGTAAATGGATGACAGGCTTCAGTAATTTCTCATATTTCTTATTTTGTGTTGCTTTGTTTCTTCTTTTGGCACCTTTCACACAGTGTTTTGTGGAGCCTAGGTTGGCTTCAGAGTCATTGTGTGTCCAGGGCTAGGGCTGAACTTTTGATCCGCTTACCACCACCTGCCAAGCGCTGGGGCCACCAATGTGCATCCCAATTCCTGATCTAGATGTTTGTGTCTAAAAAGAAATGATTTCTTACAGTGGAATCCAATACACACCTTATGTTGTTCAAAAAGTCACTTGCATCTAAGAGTTATGAAAACTACAAAAGAAGAGTAATCGAATTCACTGTGATGTTCAAGATAACTAAGAGAAAAGCATATAACATGATTAATCCAAAAGAAAAAACAAGAATAAAGGACGTAAGTAGGAGTAAGACAGGAAAGACGTAGTAAGTACTAAATTGTAGATAAATTACTAGTTGCTGATTATTGTGTTAGTAACTACAGTAAATACAAGTATAACAAGTGTAAGTTATAAAATTGTATTAGGAGACACTCTGATTATAAAGACAGCAAAAGTTGAGAGTAAAATGATAACAGGGCATGTTGTATAAACACAAGTCAAAGAAAGGTGGTGTAACAGTGCTAACTCCGCACTGTGGAGTCTCCAAGTCCATCTTAGTTTAATTGCAAAGAGAAGGGACTGGAGAGGTGGTTCAGTGGTTAGTAGCACGCTCTTACAGAAGACCAGGATTCAGCTCCTATCACTCACCTCAGGTGATTCATAACCCTGTGTAACTCCAGCTCCAGGAAACCCGAGACCTCCACAGGCACCAGCACTTACATGCACATATTCACACAGACACACATACATGTGCATAATTAAAATTAAAATGAATCTTAACAAAGAACACTTAATACTATATAATCTAATAGTACCCAAACTATGTAAAGCAAAAATGACAGAATAATGGTACAATTAGAAATTCTAAGATATCTCTGGACCTGTTTCTCTGACTACTTTAGAACTGAGGTAGAAAAATTTGAAATCAGAACAATAGGCAGGAAAATTCTTAAATATCCTGTGGTTAAGCAGCACTCTTCTTTATTATTCACTGTTTAAAAAGAGAAAAATATAAAGTGTATTTAGAATGTTTCACAACATGTAGGATATTGCTGCTACTAAACCAATAAGTAGCATACCAGTCACAGAAAAAATAAGTTTTATGAAGTAGACTTTATTCACTGTTCATTAGAGGACACAGGAGACCCCCAGTCTCAAATGCACCTGCCTGGGATAAAGTCTATGCATTTCTACCAGCTAGTGTGCCTGGAGGTTAACTAAGGACAAAACCACTGGTCTAATGTCTGCCTCAAGATAAAGTAGCAAAGTAAATTCAAAGGAAGTACAGGGATCCAACATGGCAAAGAGCAGATACCGAGAAAATAGAGCTTTAAGAAAACCCTAATGTAACTGGAAATCATATGGCCTTATTGATAAGTAAAAAAAATGAAAAGAAACATATATATGTGGATATGTATGTGTGTGTGTGTATATATATATATATGTGTGTGTGTGTGTGTGTGTGTGTGTGTGTGTGTGTGTGTGTATACAGAACATCTGTAGAACACAGTGTAGTAAATGAGAAAAACCTGATAGTGTTGCCTCTGCAGTCAGGAACAGCACCAGAATGTCTAACATCTCCAGTCATATTTAACATATCACTTGGAAGCTGTAGATAAAGCAATAAAGCAAGAGAAAGAAATGAAGGGTCACGATAGGACAGAAGGAGGTCCAGGCTAGTGAAATAGGTAAGTGGTTAAGTGCTGCTCTTGCAGAGCACCTACATCAAGAGTCTTATGACTTCTGGTAACTCCAGTTTCAGGAGACGCAGCACTAGTTCTGGCCTCTGCAGGCCCACATACATATAGGGCACAATATATGCACTCCAGGGGGCCACATAAAATAGAATACTAAAATAAGTCCTTTTTTAAAAATGTAAAATTTATAAAAATAAATAAGTAAAATTTGTAAAATTTGTCTGTTTGTTAAAGACATGATCTTGAACTGAAAAGATAAAAGTAATACAGCAGAAGGTTGTAAGCATTGATAAAGAGTTTCAGTAAGACAGCATGATAAAAAATAGCTCTCCTAGGTACTGATCAGGGAAACCAGCCAGGGGTGTCTCATTTATACTTTGTCCTTATTTTTTGGGTTATTTTTTCTTTGCTTTGTTTTTTCCTTCAAGCACTCTTTCATAAACAGCTTTTAACGAATGATCTGGCTTTGCCTTTTCTATTGTTCAGTGCTTTTCCTCATATTTCTGTACCCACTCTATTCTTTACACTCTGTTTTGCTGCACACAACTTACGCCCTTTCCCCTTCACCCCTACCTCATTCACCCCTCCTCTTTTTATTTCTTCAGTATAGCCCTCCAGGAGTTTAATAATATTTGAAATTTGTGTATCCAAACAGTGGCCCAACTTGCTATTCCCATCTACTTTTCCCTCCTCAATAGTTTTCTCAGTTGACCTAATACTAATTCCTAACCTCACACAGCCTATTTCCATTCCTGACTTTAGTAACTAATATCTTAGTCCAAAGCATAGTATCCTTTTACCCTTATCTCAATAGTTACAAGGTTAAAGGGGTGGTTGTTTTTAACCAGCTATCATATTGCAGAGTGAACTTATCCAGTGGCTGTGGTGGCTTCTATAATTAATATTATTTTATTAAAATTGTATATGGGGTCAGATCCTGAACTTCAACAATGTGGAGTATGAATTTAACTACCAGTCTCTGGTGTTGATCCTACTACAGCCCAGCTCCACTTGGACATTGCAAGTGCCTCAACTGAAAGATTTTAACTTATTTTAAAACCATTGGAAGAATGTCAAATGTGCAAGAAGCAATGCAACAATATAAGAAAAAAATTCCGAGACAAAGAGCTCAAAAGAATAATTATAAAAGACTGTTCAATTAAATCAAAAAGAAAGCGAATAAACTCCCAAATAAATTCAAAGAAAATACACATAAACACCTGAATGTGATATGAGGATCAATACAGTGTATGAAGGAGAAATTCAAGAGATAAAAATATAAAATTGTAATTTTAGAAGGATGGCATCAATCCAAGTAGAAAGCCTCAAAAAGAGATTGAAGATAGATGAATTAGAATACTCAGTATTCTACAAAGATAAAATAACCAGAAAATGTGACTGTAACATTTGAGATCTATAAGACAGTATTAAAAGACCAAACTTATAAATGAGGGCAACAAAAGAACAGCTTCAAGCTAAAGGTATAAAAACATTTCCCAGATCGAAAAGAAGACATGACCATCCAGCTTCAGAAAGCATTTAGAACATCAGACAAATAAAACAAAGACAAAAATTTCATATACCAGATCAGACAACATATGAAGCACAGAGAACAAGAAAAATGAAAAACAAGATTCAACAAGGAAGCACTAAGTCACATATAAAGACAAATCCATCTGAATTATATCAGCTTTTCCAACAGAAAACCTAAAACTCTGGAGAGCACAGAATTCTATACTCTAAATATGAAAGACATTAACTGCTAACACAGATGACTATGACCCACAAACTTACTTGTGATAATTAGTGGAGAAGTTTTCTTAATAAATTCAAACTAAATTAATTCATGACCAAATATCCAGCACTATAGAAATATTTTTCACTATGTTATGTCTTTTCTTTTCATGTTCCTTATAGTAAAGTTCTTCATAATTTTTAAAAACAATAATAATATAAAAAAATAAAATAATAATAATATAATTATTTTGTTTATCTTCTCTCTTCCCCCCCCCTTCCAACACTTCCCTTACAGTCTCTTCTTCTCTTTCTCCCTCAATTTCATGGTCTTATTTCTTCAATTACTGTCATGTATGTGTGTATGTATATAAATACCTAAAGAAAATTGTTTTTTTTTATTATTATTTTTTTCTTTTTAGTTACATTTTGTTAACTCTGTGTCCCAGCTGTATCCCGCTCCCTCATTCCCTCCCCAACCCCACACTCCCTCCCTGGTCTCCTCCCTGCCCCTTTCCAAGTCCACTGATAGGGGAGGACCTCCTCCCCTTTCATCTGACCCTGTTTTATCAGGTATCTTCAGGGCTGGCTGCAAAGTCCTCCTCTGTGGCCTAACAGACTGCTCCTCCCCGGGTGGGGGGGGGGGGTCAAACAGCCTGCCCTTGAAATCCTGTTAGAAATAGTCAGTGTTCCCCTTACTTTGGAAAACTACTTGGTTACTGAGCTACCATGGGCCACATCCGAGCAGAAGTTCTAGGTTATATCCATAGATGGTCCTTGGTTGAGTGTCAGTCTCAGAAAAGACCCTGTGCCCAGATATGTTTGGTCCTTGTAGAGCTCCTATCCTTTCCATATCATACTAACTTCCCTTCTTTCATATGATTCCCTGCACTCTGCCGAGGGTTTGGTTATTAGTCTTAGTGTCTGCTTTGAAACACTGCTAGGTAGAGTTTTTCAGATGCCTTTTGTGGTAGACTCCTGTCATAAGTTCAATGCACATCCCATTTGTCTTTCTAAATGAGGATTAATCACCTTCACCTGTGTCCACTTTCTTGATTATCTTCTTTAGGTGTGTAGATTTCATTATGTTTATCATATCTTGTAGGTCTATATAAGCGAGTATATACCAAGTTTGTCTTTCTCCTTCTGGGATACTTCACTCAGAATGATCTTTTCTAGATCCCACCACTTGCCTGCAAATTTCATGATTTCCTCCTTTTTGATTGCTGAGTAGTATTCCATTGTGTAAAAATACCACAATTTCTGTATCTGGGTTGTTTCCAAGTTCTGGCTATTAAAAATAAAGCTGCTACGAACATGGTTGAACAAATGTCCTTGTTGTGTACTTGAGCAAATTTTGGGTATATACCTAGGAGTGGTATAGCTGGGTCTTGAGGTAGCACTACTCCTAGTTGTCTGAGAAAGCGCTAGATTGACTTCCAAAGTGGTTGAACCAGTTTACATTCCCACCAGCAATGGAGGAGGGTTCCCTTTTCTCCACAACCTCTCCAGCATGTGCTATCACTTGAGTTTTTCATCTTGGCCATTCTGATGGGTGTAAGGTGAAATCTCAGGGTCGTTTTGATTTGCATTTCCCTAATGGCTAATGAGGTTGAGCATTTCTTTAAGTGTTTCTCTGCCATTCGATGTTCCTCTTTCGAGAATTCTCTGTTTAGCTCCATTCCCCATTTTTTAAGTGGATTACTTGGTTTGTTGCTTTTCTGCTTCTTTAGTTCTTTATATATACTTGATATTAGCCCTCTGTCAGATAAAGGGTTGGTGAAGATTCTTTCCCAATCTGTAGGCTGTCTATTTGTTTTGATGACAGTGTCTTTTGCTTTACAGAAGCTTTTCAGTTTCATGAGGTCCCATTTATTGATTGTTGCTCTTAGAGCCTGTGCTGTTGGTGTTCTGTTCAGGAAGTTGTCTCCTGTGCCAATGAGTTCTAGGCTGTTTCCCACTTTTTTTTCCAGCTGATTTAGAGTATCTGGTTTTATGTTGAGGTCCTTGATCCACTTGGACTTTAGTTTTGTGCAGGGTGATAAATATGGATCTATTTTCATTTTTCTGCATGTAGACATCCAGTTGGTCTAGCACCATTTGTTGAAGATGCTGTCTTTTTTCCATTGAATGGATTTGGCTTCTTTGTCAAATATTGAGAATTCATAGGTGTGTGGGTTTATTTCTGGGTCTTCTATGCGATTCCATTGATCCTCCTTTCTGTTTCTATGCCAATACCATGCAGTTTTTGTTACTGTTGCCCTGTAGTACAGCTTGAGATCGGGAATGGAGATACCTCCAGATGATCTGTTGTTGTTCAGGATCGTTTTGGAGATTCTGGGTTTTTTGTTTCTCCATATGAAGCTGAGAATCTTTTTTTCAAGGTCTGTAAAGAATTGAGTTAGTATTTTGATGGGAATTGCATTGAATCTGTAGATTGCTTTTGGCAGGATGGCCATTTTCACAATGTTAATCCTACCAATCCATGAGCACGGGTTGAAACTTTCATGCAATACGTTTTGATCATATTCATCCCCAACTCCTCCCCCTAACACTTCCCAGATCAACTTATTACCTCCCTGCCTCATGTCCTCTCTCCTTTTAAAGTTTTTTTTATAACCAGATTAAAATTTTTGCTGCCCATATATTCATAGGCATAGGCCCATCAACTGTCCTGTGTTGCTCTGCCATGGGACATACCCAAAAAGAAAACTGACTCTCTCCTCCAGAAACCATCAATTATCTACCACTCCTCAGAGGTGGGGTCAGTTTGAGGTGGGATGATCAATTAGCATGTGGGCTGGCTTAATCTCGTGAAGGCCTTTTACAGACAAACACAGTTGTTGTGCCTTCATTAGTTCAGTGGTCATGGGCGGAAGTCACTGGCTCTTATGCCTTCTATTACATCGTCTATGGTGGTCTTCAAGCTGAGAGAGGTGACATAAATGTCCCATTACGACTGAGACCTCTACTGCCATTTATTCTCTGTCCTGTGACTACCTATGAGCTTCTGTGTTAGCCACTATCCACTGTACAGGAGCCGCACTGATCGATGGGTATAGAGATAAACTCAGAGGGCAGTTTAACACCCTGTCCATTTAGCAGGATAAAAGATTCTTGGTCAGATTTGCAAAACGATGCATATGTCTCTTCCTGTGGTGCTGGCCTTATATCCAAACATAAAGCAGTTGTGTACCCCATAATAGTCAGACCACTATTGAACCCATGGGCATGTCCTGCCGTACTGACAATTATTGTAGTCTATAGTTTTACAGCTAGGTGAAAGTGTTAATGGGTTTTCCCCCAAAACAACCTATATAGAACTTTCTGGCACTTAAGAAGGTATCAATCAGGGAAGAAGTTTCCTAGGTAGCACCAACTTGATTTTTCCATGTCCTATGACAAAAGTAGGTTCTTACCATAAGGTGAAATGGTCAACGAAGAACAATGCCAGTAGCATGTATTGTTTAGATATCTCTGGAACATCCCTGACCATTAACTTGCAGGGATGTATCCAGGTATGCTGGCAATAGGCCTTTTATTTGGCAAACAACCTCTTCTATAATATACATATTGATTGCATATTGATTGCTTGATTGATTGATTAGATATCTCATAATAAATGCTGTTTGTTATCTGTGAAAGAAGTGGACACTTAGGCAATGTATGAATGCAGTTCTACAGGATATGTGATGAGGAATCTGAAGTCCCAAGGTACGTGTGTGCTGATCTTTCACAGACAGGGTCAGTTGTATAAAAGTCATTATAGTGACGTTCGCTGCCACTAACAATATCTATGAATTCTCATTGATCTACATTTTCACCAATACTTGTTTTGTTTTGTTTTTTTTTAAGACTTGAAATTGGGGTCATTTTTGTGGGTGAACAGTATCATCTCACAATGATTCTAATTTTCCTTTCTTGCTTTGTTCCTGAGATGGAAGTGTTTTTATTTATTTACTGGCTGCTTGAGCACCCACTTTTTATGGAATGCCTCACATTTTCTTCCATTTTTATATTATTGTATTTTTGTCCATTTCTTTAATACTATGCATTCTGGGTGTGTGTGTTTGTGTTGGAGGGGGTATGTATTTGAATCCAGGTAATCCGACATTCAAAGCAGCTGCCAATGAGCAGTAACCCCTGTCTTGTTTTTTTGATGGGAAAAAGTTATAGATATGGACCTTTTGTTAGCTATCCACATTGTAAATATCATCTTCTATTCTAAATTGCTTGACATTTAAAAACATTTCCATTTGAAATAATTTCAAATTTACAAACAGTTTACAACAGCAGAAAGAATTCTCATAGCAGCTGTATTTTTCTATTGAACTGATAAAGCACCATGACTAAAATCAACTTACAGAATCAAGTGTTTCATTTGGCTTGTTTCCAGAGGAAAAGTCCATACCAGTAGGGGAGGCATGGCAGTAGGGAACCATAGCAGGAAGCTTAGAGACCACATCTTCAAACACATTCCAGAAACAGAAAAAGAGAACTGGGATTAAAACAAGACTATAAACTCTAGCCACCACTGACATGCTTTCTTCAGCAAGACTGTATATCTAAAATCTCCCCTGACAGCACGACCAATTGGGGACCAAGTATACAAATAAGTAGCCAAGACTGTAGGGAACATTCCACAACTTACTAGAAAAAAAAAAACTTATCTAAATTACTCTTAGGTTAATATTTTCTTATATTTGCTATATTGCTTTCTAATTTTGTTTTTTTATGTCTTTTTTATTCTTTATTAATTACACTTTATTCACTTTGTATCCCCCCCTGTGGTTCCCTCTCTCCTCCCTTCCCAATCCTTCCCTTCCTCCACCCTCTGCCTGCCTGCCCCTCCCCAAGTGGTCTTCTTTTCCTTCCTTCTGATTCTAGTGAATTAGGTCTCATCAGGAGTGGCTGCATTGTCTTCTTCTGTGGCCTGGTAATGCTGCTTCCCCCTCAGGGGGAGGTAATTAAAGAGCAGGCCAATCAGTTCATGTCAGAGGCGGTCCCTGTTCCTATTACAATGGAACCCACTTGGATACTGAACTGCCATGGGCTACATCTGTGCAGGGGTCTTGGGTTATCTCCATGCATAGAGGAATGGATACAGAAATTGTGGTACATCTATACAATGGAGTATTACTCAGCAATAAAAAAACAAGGAAATCATGAAATTTGCAGGTCAATGGTGGGATCTGGAAAAGATCATCCTGAGTGAGCTATCCCAGACGCAGAAAGACATACATGGTATATACTCACTCATATAGACATATAATATAGGATAAACCTTCTAAAATCTGTACACCTAAAGAAACTAATCAAGAGGGAGGACTCTTGCTAAAATGCTCAATCCCTATCCAGAAAGGCAAAGAGGATGGACATCAGAAGGAGAAAAGAGGGAACAAGTCAGGAGCCTGACACGGAGGACCTCTGAAAGGCTCTGCCCTGCAGACTATCAATGCAGATGCTGAGACTTATGGGCAACCTTTGGGCAGAGTGCAGGGAATCTTAGGAAAGAAGTGGGAAACTGTAAGATCTGAAGAGGACAGGAACTCCACAAGGAGAGCAACAGAACCAAAAAATCTGCTCACAGGGGTCTTTCCTGAGACTGATACTCCAACCAACGACTATGCATGCTTTCTATTTTTGAACCCTTTGAGAATGGATATTTCATTTCCCTAAATGCTATATAGTATGTGTGTCATAAAACTACCAACACTACATAGATAATCTATATACCTGCAATTCAATGGTAAAAATGAAAAAAAAAATGCTCCTGTCCTGTTTCCTGTTTTCTCCCTCTTCCGATGTCCATCCCATTTGCCTTTCTGACTGAGGATTGATCAGCTTACCCAGCATCCTCCTTCTTGCTTAGCTTCTTTAGGTGTACAGATTTTAGTATGTTTATCCTATATTATATGTCTAATATCCACTCAGAAGTGAGTATAACCATCTATGTCTTTCTGGCTCTGGGATATATCACTCAGTATAATCTTTTCTAGTTCCCACCATTTGCCTCCAAATTTCATGATTTCCTTGTTTTTTAATTGCTGAGTAGTATTCCATTGTGTAAATGTACCACAATTTCTGTATCTATTCCTCCACTGAGGGATATCTGTGTTGTTTCCAAATTCTGGCTATTACAAACAAAGCTGCTATGAACATGGTTGAGCAAATGTCTTTGTTGTTTACTTGAACATATTTTGGATATATGCCTAGGAGTGGTATAGCTGGATCTTGAGGGAACACTATTCCTAATTTTCTGAGAAAGCACCAGATTGATTTCCACAGTGGTTGTACAAGTTTACATTCCCACCAGCAATGGAAGAGGATCCCCCTCTCTCCACATCCTCTCTAGCAGGAGCCTACCACAGAAGGCCCAGCAGGGCATCCAAGCAGATGCTGAGTCTCATAGCTAAACTTTGGGCAGAGTGCAGGGAATCTTATGAAAGAAGGGGGAGATAGGAAGACCTGGATGGGACAGGAGCTCCACAAGGAGAGCAGCAGGGTTCTTTTCTGAGACTGATATTCCAATCAAGGACTATGCATGGAGTAATCTAGAACCCATGAACAGATGTAGCCCATAGCACCTCAGTATCCAAGTGGGTTCCCTAGTAATGGAAACAGGGACTGTCTCTTATATGAACTCAGTGGCTGGCTCTCTGATCACCTCCCCCTGAGTGGGGAGCAGCCTTACCAGGCCACAGAGAAAGACAATGCAGACAGTCCTGATGATACCTGATAGGCTAAGGTCAGAGGGAAGAGGAGGAGGACTTCCCCTATCAGTGGACATGGGGAGTGGCATGGAAGGAGATGAGGGAGGGAGAGAGGTTGGGATTGGGAGGGGATGAGGGAGGGGGCTACAGCTAGAATACAAAGTGAATAAACTGTAATTAAGAAAAAATAAGTTAATTTAAAAAAAGAAATGGAAAAATGCTGGTGAGCATATGGGGTGCACTCTTAGGATTTTTTTAGTGTGCACTGTTCTTTTGGCATCACCTCTTCCCAGAACCCCTATGACCCTTAGCAACTCTGGATTCCTGATCCTGTTCTAGCCACAGACATTCAAAGTTCTTACAAGATGGCAGACACTGACAATGAAGAACAGTTTGAATTTGATCAAAATATTGTATGATTTAAAATATATACATATATATTTTAAAAATAATGAAGAAAAAAATCAGTGTACTAGCTGACCATTTAGATAATGCAAAATTGTCATATTCTCCCAGCCCTTCAAGAAAGGTTTGATGCTCTGATAGAAACATCAACAGGATGCATAAAACTCTTGTATTAAGTTAGTTAAAAGTGAGCAAATGCCTTCATACATATTCAGGTTAAATGGGCACAGACAGAAGCCAGATTCTATGGGAAACTTCATAATCTTGAAAGGTTATATATTATTCTAATTCAGTCTCTATTAAACAAGTGATTTGAGATTGTTAATGCAATATGTCAAACAGCAGAAGAATGTAAGTGGAAACTAGAGGAAGAAAATGAAACTCTGAGTTTGGGGCAAGCTTTTGGACTTCTTGACCAGTCAGTTGTGTCCAACAGGCACGCATGTGCATACATGTGTGTGTGTGTGTGCGCGCGCACACACACACACACACAGCATGTGCAAATATTATAAGCTACTACCCATGTTATTGGTAACCATCCAGATCTGGATGGAAAGATCCTATAGCTGAAGATACTACACACTTGAGTCACAAAATATGGGGAAATCAAGCCAGTCCTCACTGGCTAGCTTTCATTTCTACTGGCTAGCTTAGTTCTCTAAGGTGCTGTGCATGCTATCAGAAGGAAAAAGGAATCGCCAATCCTACCCAGGTGTAACTTATGTGATCCACAATGACTGGTCTAGTAAGACTTGCCCACTAGTAAATTAGTGCACAAACTTCATGTGAGTAACCAACCACTTTCTGATTAGATTTAAGGCCCACTCCAGAAGTTGCAACCTACACTTGTTCAGGAGCCTGTGGCTAACTGGATCATGGGCCCTTAAGGAGAACTCTACTGTTACTCTGCTAAATGGACATAGTATATAAACTGATTTGTCACTATGCCCAGAGATTAATACATCATTCAATCCTTAACAAAGAGGCTTCTTTTTGTTGTAGATGGCCATGAACATAGAAACCAACAACCGGTCAAGGTGCAGAGAGTAGGAGATGGCCGAGTTCTCACCCATCAGCAATTTATCTGTATCACACCCCCTCCTTCTAAGATTCAAAGATCATCGCAGAAGAGGGTCCAAAAACATTGTAAGACCCAGAGGTATAAGAGGACTCCAGGGGAGCACTATTTCCTGTACATGGCAGAGCACCTGCACACGTGGATTCACAGCAGTGCTAACTGCATATACAAGACCTCCACAAGCTGCAGCCAGACAAAATCCCAGCATGGAGAAGGGCAGGTGGGAAATAAGTCCCACACCAAGCTAAGGAACCATTGAGAATTAATGGCTTCTGGCAGCAAGGCAGTCCATCTTCTTCAAGGGTGCAGCCCCTGGTGGGTTGATCATGCACCAGTGACAGTCACACATGCAGGAGTATATGGGCAGCAGAAATTGAATTTGATGGCTTTAAAATTAAAAGAGGACATAGGTCAGTAGGTTTGGAAGGAGGGTGGATCTGGGAGGAGCTGGAGAAGGGGATGAATATGGTCATAATAAATTGTAAGAAATTCTTAAAGAACTAATAAAAACAGAAGAGGGGAAAAAGAAATTCTGGAGGAACTGAATAAGTACCATGAATGAAGATGAGAGACTGGATGAAAAAAAAGGCCACAAATGAATTTATGATTTATAATTTTTTTGCCCAGTGACAAGGTCCCAGAATATGGCAAACCTAGTCTGAAGCACCTGGAAGACATTAAAGACCTCAGATGCTGCCCAGCCTGTGCTTAATTTAGAACTTCACTTTGAGCCCTCTGAATATTTCACAAATGAAGTGTTAACAAAGACATACAGGATGATGCCAGGACCAAATAATTCTGATTCCTTTTCCTTTGATGGGCCAGAAATCATGGACTGTACAAGGTGCCAGGTAGACTGTAAAAAAGAAAAGAATGCCACTTTAAAAAAAAACATTAAGAAAGAAACAGAGTCACAAGGGATGTGGGACAGGTTATACTGAGACTAAGGGGGTCTCCCATGATTCATTCGTCTGTTTGTTTGTCTTTGCCCATCCTGAAATTCTGGAGAACAGAAAGCAGCACTCTCTACCTGAAGCTACTCTTAGAGTGGCAGGTGCTAAGCAAAATTTATTTGCTTACATTTATTTAGGTATATAATTTCAGGATCTCCATTAAAATTTACTAAAGAAGCTACTGAAGATGGAAAAAAAGGGAGAAGGAGGAAGAAAAGGAGAGGAAGAGGGGAGGGGAGAAGAGGAAGGAGAAGAGGAGGAGGAGATATAGATGAGGAAGGGGAAGAGATAAATGAGGAAAATGATCAGAACGATGAGTTGAAGGGTCTGAAGTACAAGCTGGGAAGGAGGGTGCCATGAGGTGCCTTGAGGACACTCCATGCTGGTCTACCTTCTGCTTTTGTAAAAAGCCTGAAATTTCAACATTTTGTAAGCCATTCCAATTTGTTTATTGCTCATTTGCTTATCTTTCTAATATTAAAATGTCAACCATAAAAAATTATCCTATGGTCTATAGATATTACTTAAATTTTACCAGTTATCATGATCATGTTTCCAATAATAAAAACAAAATCCACTCTCGGCAAAGGATTCAATTTGGGATTATTATGTCTTATTTTGCTCCCATGTATCTTAATTCTCTCTTTTTAAATTAGTTCATATACGATAATCACATACTTGTGTAGAATGTATTATGATCATATTCACCTTTCATTACAGTCTCCTGTCCCTTCCCAATGTGGCTTACTCCTGTCTTCCAAACTGGCACTGCTCCTACCACATGACTGTCTGTCTAACTCTTCTCATATCTGTCTCTCATCTCTGTCTCTTTCCCTCCTTGTTTGTGTGTGTGTGTGTGTGTGTGTGTGTGTGTGTAATACTCATAAAAGATTACGGGGTAAGGATCATGCTCTGTAGTTTGACTTACTATCAGTTTCAAACTATCCGTTATAGGCTGGTGGGTTAACTAGCAGAAACACAACTGGATACAGTGACACCTCCTCTCCAAGAATCCGCTGCCAACAGTTCATCAATAGGTAGCAAGATCTTGTGAGGCCCTTTCCATCCACAGCTGACTTGGGAGGCTCCAAATTGTGTAGGCTCAGTGCCAGGAGGTAGAACTGCTGTTAGTTTACAATTGCCATAGCGGTGTCATGCTTATAAGACATTTTGAAGTCCTTCTCCCTATATAGAATAATATCTTAAAGAATAGTGGAGAACATGAACACCCTTGTCTTGTTCATGATTTTATGGGAAATTCTTTATTTTTTTCCCATTTAGTAAGATGCTGATTGTGGGTTTGTAATATGTAGGCTTTATTGTATTGAGATACAGCTCATCCTAATCACTATAAAGTTTTTATCATGAAGGGATGTTGAATTTTGTCAATTGTTTTTCTGTAACTATTGGGATTATCATGATTTCCACCTTTGAGGCCATCTGTGTCAAAAACACAGCTACTGATTTACAAACGTTAAACTATCCCCACATCTCTGGAATGAAATCAAGTTGAATGTGATGGATGATCTTTTTGATTTGTTCCTGCTTCAAATATTTTATTGAGAATATTTGTATTTTTCATTAATGAGCAACTTGTTTATAAAGTTTGTTGTTTATCTGGTTTTGGTACTGGCATAATGCTGACCTCATAGAAAGAGCTTGGAAGCATTCTCTAATTTTAAACTTTATTAAATGATTTAGTAATCACTGTTTTTAGTTCTTTAAGGACTTAATAAAATTCTGCAGTGAATCCATTTAGGCCTGGGATCCTTTTACTCACGAGGGTTTATTATTATTATTTATTATTACTACTGCCTCAAATAAATGTTTGTTGTATGTCTACTTAAATTGTTTTATATGTGGGCTGGGGGGCAGAAAAATGTATAAGTAGAAAGGGGGAGGGGAAGTAGAGAGAAGGAAGGAATGCAGAGAAAGACAGCTAGAATTGAGGGGCATTTGTGGGATGGTATAGAACAGTGCAGTAGAAACTTCCTAAAATACATGAAGGTGATACTAATTAAGTCTCTGAATAGTGAAGGAGATGGAGTCCCAACCGGCCATCTCTTGTCACCAAATGAAGCTTCCAGTACCAAGACTAAATTATATCCAATTGAGTTGTGTGTCGAGAGTCCCAAGGAAATCCCTAAACAACTCAAGCTGTTGTCAAGACAATAGGTTGCTCTCCAAAAACTGACAGCAAGGCCTCATTGCTGAAGATAACACCATACAAGGGGTTTAGCTGGTTCCTACACAGAACTTTCACCTCTACACTCTAGTGTCTTTGGCGCAGGAAGATACTTTGCAGTCTGCCAAAAGAGAAATGTAAATAACAATCCAGACATAAAACCTTGGTCACAACGCTGTCCTGTCTGCAAAATACGCTAGAGCTTGTGGAAGTAGCCAACCAATGTTTCACTTAAGGCTCACTCCACAACATGGAACCCATACCTGACACTGTTCAGGTGACCAAGACTCATAGAGACTAGACAGCCTAGAAACTTAGGGTAAAACCAAATACTACCAGTCTAATATAATAAAATAAAAATAGTGATAAATGACTCCTAATGATAGTCTGCTATACTCATAGATCAGCATCAGAGAAGCTTCCACCTAAAGCAGATGGGAACAAATGCAGAGACCCACAGGCAGAGATCTCACACACACACATACACACAGAGAGAGGCTGAGAGACAGAGATAAAGACCTTCAAACACAGATCGCTAAATGGGATGCTCTGAGGTCAAGAAACCCTGTGGAAAAGAAAAGTGGAAAAAGTTTAAGAGCCAGTTGTGATGGAGGACACTAGGAGAACAAGGCTCTTTAGATCAACTGAGCAAAGCTCAAATTAATTCACCGAGAGTGAATTAACAAGCATAGGGCCTACACGGGTCTATACCAGGTCCTCTGAGTATATTTTATAACTTTCAGTTTAGTATTGTTATGGAATTCTTGTGTATGAATGAGTGGGTCTCTGATTCTTGGGCTTTCTCTTGGGCTCTTTTCCATCTTTTGGTTTGCCCTGGTCCAAATTTCAATGTTATGGGGTCCTTTTTTGATTTGTTTTATCTTCTATTGCATTTTGTTATATTTTGTTTAAAAATTTGTCTCATCTTGTCTTAACTCTGATATAGCCTATACATTTAGAAATTCATTTCTCTCAAATTTTCTAATTTGGTAGATATAGGTTTAAAGGTATACCCTTATGATTTTGTGACTTTCAGTAGTATGTGTTGTGTTGTCTCATTTGCATTTCTAATCTTACTGATTTGGGTCTTTTATCTCTTTGGGTTAATTTAAATGAGCATTTCTCAATCTTGTTCATCATTTCAGAGAGCCAATTCTTCACTTCAATGATTCTGTTTATTATTTTCTTTCTTTTTATTCCATTGGTAGATCTTTCTATCTATGCATTTAGGGTTGTTTTTTCTTGTTGTTTGTTTGTTTGTTTGTTTGTTTAAACAAAGAAGTAAGGTGAAAAATCAAGCTACTTTCCTGATATCTGATTTTTTTTTATTTTTTATTTAACTTTTATTAATTACACTTTATTCATTTTGTATCCCCCCATAAGTCCCTCCCTCCTCCCCTCTCGGGCCCACCCTCCCCCCTTTCTGCATGCATGCCCCTCCCCAAGTCCACTGACAGGGGAGGTCCTCCTCTCCTTCTTTCTGATCTTAGTCTATTAGTTTTCATCAGAAGTGGCTGCATTGTCAGGGTTCTAGGTTATCTCCATGAATAGTCCTTGGTTGGAGTATGAGACTCTGGGAAGTTCCCTGTGTTCAAATTCTCTTGTTGTGTTGCTCTCCTTGTGGAATTCCTGTCCTCTCCAGCTCTTATTATTTCCCACTTCTTACATAAAATTCCATTCACTCTGCCCATCAGTTGGCCATCAGGCTCAGTATCTGCTTTCACAGTCTGCATGGCAGAGGCTTTCAGAGGCCCTCTGTGGCAGGTTCCGAGGTTGTTTCCTATTTTCTTCTTCTGGCTTTCAGAGGCCCTCTGTAGCAGGTTCCTAGGTTGTTTCCTGTTTCTTTTTATTCTGATGTACATCCTCTTTGCCTTTCAGGGTGGGATTGAGCATTTTTAGTTAGGGTCCTCTCTTTTGCTTAGTTTGTTTAGATGTACAGATTTTAGTGGGTTTGTTCTATGTTGTATGTTTATATGAGTGAGTATATACCGTGTGTGTCTTTTTGCTTCTGGGACAACTCACTCAGGATGATCAATTCCAGGTCCCACCATTTACCTGCGAATTTCATGATTTCCTTATTTTTCATTGCTGAGTAATACTCCATTGTATAGATGTACCACAATTTCTGCATCCATTCTTCAGTTGAGGGTCATCTGGGCTGTTTCCAGCTTCTGGATGTTACAAATAAAGCTGCTACAAACATGGTTGAGCAAATGTCCTTTTTGTGTACTTGAACCTCTTTTGGATATATACCTAGGAGTGGTATGGTTTGATCTTGAGTAAGCGCTATTCCTAGTTGTCTGAGAAAGCGCCAGACTGATTTCCAGAGTGGTTGTACAAGTTTACATTCCCAACAGCAGTGGAGAAGGATTCCCCACTACATGTGTTGTCACTTGAGTTTTTGATCTTGGCCATTCTGATGGGTGTAAGGTGAAATCTCAGAGTTGTTTTGATTTGCATTTCCCTAATGGCCAATGAAGTTGAACATTTCTTCAAGTGCTTCTCTGCCATTCGATATTCCTCTATAGAGAGTTCTCTGTTTAGCTCTGTTCCCATTTTTTTAAGTGGATCACTTGGTTTGCTGCTTTTCAGCTTCTTTAGCTCTTTATATATACTAGATTATGAATCCTCTGTCAGATAAAGGGTTGATGATGATTCTTTCCCAATCTGTAGGCAGTCGCTTTGTTTTGATGACGGCGTCCTTTACTTCATAGAAGCTCCTCAGTTTCATGAGGTCCCATTTATTGATTGTTGCTCTCAGAGCCTGTGCTGTTGGTGTTCTGCTCAGGAAGTTCTCTCCTGTACCAATGAGTTCTAGGGTACTCCTTTTTTTTTTTTTCTAGCCGATTTAAAGTGTCTGGTTTTATGTTGAGGTCTTTGATCCACTTGGACTTCAGTTTTGTGCAGGATGATAATTATGGATCTATTTTCATTTTTCTACATGTAGACATCTAGTTGGACCAGCACCATTTGTTGAAGATGCTATCTTTTTTCCATTGTATGGTTTTGGCATCTTTGTCAAAGATCAGGTGTCCATAAGTGTGTGGGTTTATTTCTGGGTCTTCTGTTCGGTTCCATTGATCCACCATTCTGTTTCTATGCCAGTACCATGCAGTTTTTATAACTGTTGCTCTATAGTACAGCTTGAGATCAGGGATGGAGATACCTCCAGAAGATCTTTTATTGTAGAGGATTGTTTTAGCAATTCTGGGTTTCTTGTTATTCCATACAAAGTTGAGAATTTTTCTTTCCAGGTCTGTGAAGAATTGTGTTGGCAATTTGATGGGAATTGCATTAAATCTGTAGATTGCTTTTGGTAAGATGGCCATTTTTACTATGTTAATCCTGCCAAGCCATGAGCATGGGAGATCTTTCCATCTTCTCATATCTTCTTCTAATTCTTTCTTCAGAGACTTGAAATTTTTTTCATACAAGTCTTTGACTTGCTTGGTTAGGGTTACACCAAGGTACTTTCTGTCATTTGTGGCTATTGTGAAGGGTGTTGTTTCTCTAATTTCTTTCTCAGCCCTTTTGTCCTTTGTATACAGGAGTGCTACTGATTTTTTTGAGTTAATTTTGTATCCGGCCACTTTGCTGAAGGTGTTTATCAGCTGGTAGAGTTTTTGGGGTCACTCATGTATACTATCATATCATCTGCAAATAGTGATATTTTGACTTCTTCCTTTCCCATCTGTATCCCCTTGATCTCCTTCAACTGTCTTATTGCTCTAGCAAGGACTTCCAGCACTATGTTGAAGAGATATGGAGAGAGTGGGCAGCCTTGTCTTGTCCCTGATTTCAGTGGGATTGCTTTAAGTTTCTCTCCATTCAGTTTGATGTTGGCTATAGGCTTGCTGTATAGCGCCTTTACTATGTTTAGATATGTGCCTTGTATCCCTCATCTATCCAATACTTTAAACATGAATGGATGTTGGATTTTGTCAAATGCTTTTTCAGCATCTAGGAGATTATCATGTGGTTTTTTTCTTTCAGTTTGTTAATATGGTGGATCACATTGATGAATTTCTGTATATTGAACCATCCCTGCATACCTGGGATGAAGCCTACTTGGTCATAGTGGATAATATCTTTGATGTGTTTTTGTATTCGGTTTGCAAGTATTTTGTTGAGTATTTTTGCGTTAATGTTCATAAGGGAGATTGGCCTGAAATTGTTTCTTTGTTGAGTCTTTGTGAGGTTTAGGTACCAAGGTGACTATGGCTTCATAGAATGAGTTTGGTAATATTCCTTCTGTTTCTATTTTGTGGAATAGTTTGAAGAGAATTGGAGTTAGCTCTTCTTTGAAGGTCTCGTAGAATTCTGCGCTGAAGCCATCTGGTCCTGGGCTTTTTTTGGATGGGAGACTTTTGATGACCACTTCTACTTCTTTGGGGGATATAGGACAATTTAATTGATTTACCTGGTCCTGATTCAGCTTTGGTAAGTCAAATCGATCAAGAAAATTGTCCATTTCATTTAGATTTTCAAATTTTGTGGCATATAGACTTTTGAAGTAAGTCCCAATGATTCTTTGGATTTCCTCAGTGTCTGTGGTTATGTCCCCCTTTTCATTTCTGATTTTGTTGATTTGGGTGGTGTCTCTCTGCCTTTTAGTTAGCTTGGCTAAGGGTTTGTCGATCTTGTTGATTTTCTCAAAGAACCAGCTCTTGGTTTCATTGATTCTTTGAATTGTTTTATTTGTTTCTAATTGATTGATTTCAGCCCTGAGTTTGATTATTTCCAGCCGTCTACTCCTTTTTGGTGTGTCTGCTTCTTCTTTTTCTAGGGTTTTTAAGTGGACCATTAATTTGCTTGAATGAGCTGTCTCGAATTTCTTCTTGAAGGCACTTAGTGCTATGAACTTTCCTCTTAGCACAGCTTTCATTGTGTCCCACAAGTTTGGGTATGTTGTGTCTTCATTTTCATTGAGTTCTAGGAAGACTTTAATTTCTTTCTTTATTCTTCCCTGATCCAGCTGTCATTTAGTAACAAGTTGTTCAGTTTCCATGTGTGTTGGCTTTTTGCTATTTCTGTTGTTGTTGAGGTCCAGCTTTATTCCATGGTGATCAGACAAGATACAAGGGATTATGTCAATCTTCTTTTATCTGTTGAGACTTGCTTTGTGACCAACTATATGGTCTATTTTGGAGAAGGTTCCATGAGGTGCTGAGAAGAAGGTAAATTCTTTTGTGTTTGGGTGTAAAGTTCTGTAAATGTCTGAGAGGTCCATTTGATTCATGACCTCTGTCAGAGTTATTGTTTCTTTGTTTAATTTCTGTTTTGTTGACCTGTCCTTTGTTGAGAGTGGGGTGTTGAAGTCTCCCACTATTAATGTGTGGGGATCTATATGTGGTTTAAATTTTATCAATGTGTCTTTTACAAATGTGGATGCCCTTGTATTTGGGGCATAGATGTTCAGGATTGTGATGTCTTCCTGGTGGAATTTTCCCTTGATGAGTATGAAGTGTTCTTCCCCATCTCTTTTGATTATTTTTGGTTGAAAGTCTATTTTATCAGATATTAGAATGGTTACTCCTGCTAGCTTCTTGCATCCATTTGCTTGGAAAGCTGTCTTCCAGGCCTTTACCCTCAGGTAATGTCTATCTTTGTGCCTTAGGTGTGTTTCTTGTATGCAACAGATTGCTGGGTTTTGTTTACGTATCCATTCTGTTAATCTGTGTCTTTTTAATGGAGAGTTGAGTCCATTGATGTTGAGAGAGATTAATGACCAGTGGCTGTTAGATCCTTTGATTTTGATGTTGGCTGTGGTCATAAGGTTGTGTGCTTGGTTGCTTTTTGTTTTACTGTAGTGAGGTTAATTATTTCCTGTGTTTTCTTGACAGAAGCTAATTTTCTTGGGTTGTATTTTCCTTTCCAGTATCTTCTGTAATGCTGGATTTGTGTGTAGGTATTGTTGAAATTTGTTTTTGTCATTGAATATCTTGTTTTCTCTGTCTATAAGGACTGAGAATTTTGCAGAATATAGTAGCCTGGGCTGACATCTGTGTTCTCTTAGGGTCTGCATGATATCCATCCAGGCCCTTCTAGCTTTCATAGTCTCTGTTGAAAAGTCAGGTGTGATTCTAATGGGTTTGTCATTATATGTTACTTGGCTTTTTTCCCTTAAAGCTTTTAGTATTTTTTCTTTGTTCTGTATACTTACTGTTTTGATTATTATGTGGCGGGAGGATTTTCTTTTCTGGTCAAATTTGTTGGGTGTTCTGTAGGCTTCATGTATTCTTATTAGCCTCTCCTTTAACTTGGGGAAATTTTCTTCAATGATTTTGTTGAAAAAAATTTCTGGGCCTTGAAGAAGGGAGTCTTTTTTTTTCCTCTATACCTATTATTCTTAGGTTTTGTCTTTTCATATTGTCTTGGATTTCTTGGACGGTCTGTGTCAGGATTTTTTTGGATTTAACATTTTCTTTGACAGATACATCAATTTCTTCCATTGTATCTTCTACACCTGAGATTCTTTCTTCCATCTCTTGTAGTCTGTTGGTTATGCTTACCTCTGTAGTTCCTGTTTTCTTCCCTAAATTCTTCCTCTCCATTATTTCCTCCATTTGTGTTTTCTTCAATTTTTCCAGTTCTATCTTCAGGTCTTGAGTTGTTTTGTTTACTTCCTTCACATGTCTGCTTGTATTTTCCTCTTTTTCTTTTAGTTCCTTCAACTCTGTCTCTTTTACTTCTTTCAGTGATTTAATTATTTCTTCTCTGAAGGTTCAGACTGGGACAGTGACCAGATCATGCTTGCATGTGGCTCTGGGCTGGGGCTGGCGACCAACCCCCTGGCAGAACCGGGATCTCTTCCGTGGTTTAGCTGGTTGAGTGAAAGCTGATTGAATCCCCCACCGTGGGGTATCCTCTCACCTGGGAAACACAATCACTTGTGTTTTATGGCCGTGCGTTCTGATTGCTGGTCACTGTGCCGATCCTGCTGTGCTGCTGCTCAGAATGAGAGTCCTCCCGGCACCGCCATCTTGCCCCATCTCTCTGATTTTTAATGCATGTACTTAAATTTCCCTCTTAGGTCTCTTCATTTTATCCCATATGTTTTGTTACATTGTTTTCATTTTCATTCACTTCTAGAATTTTTCTAATTTCCTTATTTATTTCTTCAGTGACCCTACTCAACAGTGTGTTATTTAATTTTCATGAGTTTGAATATTTTCAGTAATAGCTCTTCTGATGATTTCTAGTTTTGTTCTATTGCAATCATACAAAACATAAGAAATGTCAATTTTCCCTTATTTTTGAGATTTATCTTGGTTCCTGGCATATTATATGTTTTGAAAAAACTCTCACAGACTGCTGAGAAGAAAATGCATTCTGGACTAAAGATTAAATAGTCTTTAACGATCTGTTGGATCCCTTTGATCTATGGATCATTAATTCCAGTGTTACTTTGTTTATTTCCGTCTGGACTACACACCTATTAGTGAGAATGAAGTATTGTAGTCACCAACTATACTGAATTGGGATTAATATGTGAGTTTATATTCAGTGGGTTTTTTTACATTAATGATTTTACAGCCTGATTCCAGTCCCCCCTCCCCTCCTTTCAGTCTTACCCTCATGGACCCCTCTTCCCATTCTCTCCTCTCCTTCTTCTCACAGAGGAGGCCCCCAAGTGGTATCAACTCACTCTGGCACCTCAAGTCTCAACATGGTGAAGTGCATCCTCTCCCACTGAGGCCTGACATGGCAGCCCAGCTAGGGGAAAGGGATCCAGTGGCAGGCAACAGAGTCAGAGACAGCCCCACTCCCATTGTAGTGGACCCACATGTTTATCAGGCTGCACATCTGCTACATATGTGTAGGGGGTCTAGGCTCTTTGGTTGGTGGTTTAGTCACTGTGTAGCCCTGAGGGCCCAGGTTAGTGTAGCCCTGAGGGCCCAGGACCTGATGCAGCAGGTCTTCTCATGGAGTCCTTGACTCTTGCAGCTCCCTTTAGCCACACTCCCACTCTTTCACAGAACTCCCTGAGCTTGACCTATTTTTTGACTATAGGTCTCTATATATCTGTTTCCATCAGATTATGGATGAAGGCTCTCAGAAGAAAGTTATGCTAGGCTCCTGTCTACAAGCATAGCAGAGTATCATTAATATTGACAGGGGTTGGCTCTCTCCCATGAGGTGGGTCTCAAGTTGGGCTAGCCATTGGTTTGCCATTCCCTCAGTCTTTGCTCCATCTTTACTGCTACACTTCTTTTAGGAAAAACAAACTTTGGGTTGAAGGTTTTATGCATGGGTTGTTGTTCCCCTCCCTCTACTGGGAGTCCCACCTGGCTACAGGAAGTAGTGACTTACTTCAGGCTCCTTAACCCCTACTGCTAGGAGTTTCAGCTAGGGTCAACCCCACAGACACCTGGGAACCTACTGAAATTGGGAGCACCAGTAATTGTAATGACCTCTTGAAGGGCTGTGCTCTTGATTGGTAGGAAGTGGTCTTGTTCATCTCTTTTGTATATTTTTAATACGACAACTAATTTGTTAGACATTAGGATTAAAATGACTGCTTATTTCCAGCTATTTGCTTAGACTATTTCTGTGCATCCTTTCACCACAAAATAGTGTCTGTCTTTGATGGTGAGATACATTTCTTGGAATGACCAAACTAACTAACTAAGTAAGTAACTAAGTAACTAACAACAAAAGATTCTGTTTTCTGATTCAGTCATCTAGCTGTGTCTTTTGACTAGAGAATCCATAAATACTCAGTTATTATTGAAAAGTGTATTCGTTACTGTCATTTATTTTATTTTAAATTATTTAAATTTAATTAAAATTATTTGGAAATTTTTAATCCTATTCTACTTAAATTATATGGCATTTCTTTAATCCTACTGTACTTAACAGCTCTCTTAGCGCTGTTTATTTTTTCCTGTAGTCTCTTGAAGATGTTTAAACATCTCTTCTGTTTTCATTATTTCTTACAATATTCTCTGTGGAACTTGCTTTGTGGCCATAACTTTCTTTAACCATAGACAGTCTTACCTTATCCTTCAATGGTAATAGACAGTCTTTTGGGGTATGCTAATATGGGTTGGTAGTTGTCATCTTTCAGAACTTGAAATACATTTGTTGATATCTGTCTGGTTTTTATAACTTTCATTGAAAAATCAGTTGTTATTTTCATGGGACTACTTTTGTATGTGATCCTGCTCTTTTTACTTGCAGCTTATAATATATGTTCTTTGTTCTGTTTTTTTTTCCAGTGTTTTGACTATAATCTGATATGGGAAATTTATTTTCTGCTCATATGATTTTGCTGTTTTGTATATTTCTTGTACATGGATAATCATCTCTTTTCTTAAGTTTGCAAGTTTTCTATGATTTTATTGAAAATTTTGTCTGTGCCTTGGTCTGTGATTTTTTCTTTTGTTCCTTCTTCTATTTCCGTAATTCATAGGTTTAGTCTTTCCATGGTATCCCAAAGCTCTTGTATGTTCCATTAATATTTTTAAATGTGTTATTTTTCTTCAACTAAATGTTCTATTTCCTTTACTTTGTTCTTAAGCCCTGGCACTGCATTCTCCACATGATCCATTCTGCTGGTATGATTTCCACTAAGGATTTTAGTTGAATTATTACATGTTTTACTTCCAGAATCATTTTAATTTGGTTTATCTTAGTATTTCTATTTCTTTATTAAATTCTATTTTTATGTCCTGAAATGATTTTCTTACTTTATTCAGTTCTTTGCTTATATACTCTTGGAATGTATTCAGGAGTATCTTCTTGACCTATTGAACTTCATTTTGGTATTTATTCATGTCCTCTTTGAATCCTATAAACATTTATAATTATTTTTTCTAAATTCTGCATATAAACTTTCATCTAAGTGTCTTTCCACAAGGGCCATCACTATGGGGTGGATAGATTTTAGAGGAGAGATTTATTTCATTTTTCTGTTTTTGTGGTTTTGTGTTGGGGCTTCTACATCTGGAGTTAGTTCATTGTCTGAACCTTTCTAGCAAACCAATTTTATCGGTTCCTTGTATGCCAGTCTTGGTTTATTTGGTCTTGATTAGGCTGGATGATGCTTGCAGTATAGTCATGGAGCCCTCAGTACTGATTCACATATAGGTATCTAAGATTGTCTCCACATTCTCTGATCACTCAAAGGGGGTACACAAGATATGTAGGTGTTGGCTTATAGTTTAAAGATGCAATCTATCATTGTGGAAGAAGTCATGGGAGCAAGAGCTTGAGGGACCTGATCACATTCTGTCCATAGTAAGGAAGCGAAGAGCAACGAATGTTCTGCCTGCCCTCTCAATTTTATTGAGCCTAGCAGTTAGGATGTTTTTTTTCCATCTCACCTCAACTTAGAAAATCCTTCACAGAGCTGTCCCAAAATTTGTCTCCAAGGTGATATTAGATCTTGTCAAGTTGATAAATAAATAAATAAATAAATAAATAAATAAATAAATAAATAAATAAACAAACCAGCAGAAGGTCTATAACCCAATCTCCCTCTGATACACTAAAGCAGGCGTGGTGGTGCACACCTGTAATCCCAGCAGAGGCAGAGGCAGGTGGATCTCTGTGAGTTTGAGGCCAGCCTGATCTACAAAGTGAGTCTAGGACAGCTGAGGCTACACAGAGAAACCCTGTCTCAAAAAAAAAAAAAAAAAAAAAAAGACTGTCTTTAAGATCACTAATCCACTATGTGGATTCTCCTTTAAGCCACATGAGGAATAAATTCAATTTCTTGAAGACTTATAGGCTATCTGAACTACACCTTAATGTTGAAAGATCTCCCTCATTCCCAAGAAGATGGAAGAAGACAGTTTATGATCTTTATTCGAATTTCACCAATTCCTTTGAGCCTGCATTCTTTATAAAAGGCCATGTGATACCTCATCTTGGTTATCAGTTTCACAAGGTCTGGAATCACTCAGGAAACAAGCCTCTGGGAATACCTGTAAAGGATTCACTAGACTGGGTTAAATGAGATGGGCCGCCCAATCCTTTATGTGGGCAGCACCATTCCCTGGACTGGGTATTATAAGAAAGAAAAAGGTAGCTAAACAGTATCATTCATCTCTCTCTGCTTTTCTGTAGAAACAACATGACTGGCCAACTCCTACTCCCATGATTCCCCTGACATAATGGATTATACTGTGGAACTATGAGCTTAAGTCAACCATTCCTTCTTAAGATACTTTTGTGGAGAGTTTTGTTGCAGCAATAAGACAAGTAACTAATCCACCACTACACTCAGTTCTATCATTGGTGCTAGTAAGACAGGTGTGGTCTCACTCATACTTCTGGTTAGAAAAAGGTATCATTTCAATAAAATTAAGCAAGAATTTCCTTGACAACCTTTCCATTGTGGGTTCCGAGATCTACACAAGTAGGTCTCACAGGATTTTCATTGTCTCTTCTTGAATAACATTGTATACTACAGACATTCTTATAAAAGTGTAGCATCTGGATGATTTTATGCAAATATTTTTATAATCAGCTGTGAACAAACCCTGCTAATTATAAAACCTTTCTTCCATCCATCCCTGCTATTTGTTTTTTATTAAATTTTTATTTTTTATATTAATTAAATTTTATTCACTTTGTACCCCAGCTGTAGCCCCCTCCTCCATTCCCTCCCAACCCCATCCTCTCTCCCTCATCTCCTCCAATGCCCCTTTCCAAGTTCACTGATAGGGGAGGTCTACCTCCCCTTCCATCCCACCCTAACTTATCAGGTCTCACCAGGACTGACTACAGTGTCCTCCTCTGTGTCCTAGCAAAGCTGCTCCTCCCTTAAGGGGTGTGATCAAAGAGCCAGCCACTGAGTTCATGTCAAAGACAGTCCCTCTTCCCCTTACTAGGGAACCCACTTGGATACTGAGCTGCCATGGGCTACATCTGAACAGGGGTTCTAGGTTATATCCATGAATGTACCTTGGTTAGAGTATCAGTCACAGAAAATAGCCCTGAGCCCAGATATTTTGGTTCTGTTGCTCTCCTGTGGAGCTCCTGTCCTCTCCAGGTCTTACTAACTACCTCTTCTAAGACAAAGGAAAAGGGCATTGGAAGAAGGAGAAAACAAGAAACAGGACAGGAGCCTACCACTGAGGGCCTCTGAAAGACTCTACCTAGCAGAGTATCAAAGCAGATGCTGAGACTCATAACCAAACTTTGGGCAGAGTGCTGGGAATCATTCCTACTATTTGCAGTGTCAATGTTCAAGGTTGTGGCTTGGGATCAACAGACAGAATATTCCCTTTGAAGACTCAAGTCATATAACCAACTCTCCAGAGAGAGAAGAGCACTCTCAGCAAATAGTGTTCAGCTGTTTCTCTTGTTCTTCCGCTTTCATATCTGGCCTATTACAGACCTGCTGATATATTTTAAAGCTGGTGCAAAAGAACAGAATTTGCAGAATGATAAGTATTTATCCCCACAAGTCAAACCAGCATCCTATTCACTGGTAGCATCATTTCACTATTTTTAAAACATTGTGTCTATGGGTCTTTGCATATATTCCTTTTGTTGTTGTTTTCGCACAGGCTCTCTTGCATCCCAAACTGGCCTTGAACTCATTACATAGCTAACAATGACCTTGAACTTCGGATCCTCAAACCTCTATCTCCTAAGTACTGGAATGACAAGCATGTGCTACCATGCCTAGTTTCCACAGTGCTGGGGATCAAACCCCAGGCTTCATTTCTATCAGAAGAAAGTGGGTCTTATAAATTATCTACCACAAAATAAAACTGAAGCTCTAGGAAGATATAATTATACTCAACTGTGAATTTGTACTGCAACATATTAGGTAATAAAGTTGGTATATAACAAATGTGGAGCTGTGCTTTCTCGCAGAACTAGCCCAGATGATTGTCTGTGATGACTATGCCTCCTGATGCTATGAGCCAAAATAAGCTTTGTGAAACACACTGATCAACACAATCATCTAGACAGTGGTCCACAAATGGCCTCTCTTAGTAGCATGCACATAGATAAAGCTCATTAGGCCAATCTTCCAGGATTTCAAACTTGAAGTAAGTCTGACATGGGGCTAGAGGAAATTAGTGCTGCAGGAACTAGGACCCTCATGCTCCTGCATCATGCTGGGGTCATTTTCTCACAGTCAGATATGAAACCACTTCTAATCCATTTATCAGCATCAGAAGAAAAGCCTCTATTCTCTTCCTGCTCCGGGCTTTTGTCTGTCAGCACCACAGCAATGCTGCCAGGCTAGCCCCCACTTCCCTCACTCCTACTGCCTAAAAAATTAGAAAGTTGGATTAATTTATTCCTCTGGCTGCAAAATTCCACCTTATGCATAGAATAGCCTCTTATAATCCATTCACAGTTTCTCCCTAGAGAAACTGCTTTACAAAGCAGATAAGGATTATTTGTAAATAATTAGCAATTATATCCATGTAAATGGGTATCCTGCAAATGCTTCATGCTCCAAGGTAAATGTATCTTCTAGAATATTTCTATCAATAGGTACCAGTTTCTTCTGAAACTCATCCTCCTGTACTGAATCAGTAATCTCTTCCAGACCACTGTTGAAATTATTTACAATTCAAAATCCATGAATACTGTGCTAATAAGCTATTCCTCTACCTTGCACCCTTGACATTAACATCAGCCAGCCATAGCTCCAATTTCAGCAAATTTATTATCAATTTCACACACTAGAAAGGGTTCGATTAATTTTAGGCAAAGCCAAAATGACATTGCATTTTGTTTCCACTCCTGTTGCACATGCAGGAGGACTTGCAAGAATAACATTTTAATGGCTTGGAAACGGTTCCCAAAAGAATTATCTGAGAGAGGATTTTTCAAGGGTTACATCACTAAATGACCAAACAAAGAAGCAGTGTCTGGCTACCACCCACATGATCCACTGTGAGCCATGTTTTCATAATGATGATATGAGATTTAGACACACCTCTTTTATACGTGGTCAAAGAGATATTAGCAAAGAGATCAAGATGTGGTCCTCAGAAGCCATCAAGTGTCCTACAGGGTATAAACTCTGCTTTGTGGTTTATTCTCAATAATAATAAAAGCTAAAGTGTCCAGAGCATGTTAGGTACACAATGCACATTACCTCATGTGACCCTCACAAGCGCCCTAAGCACTGAGTCCTATTATTGTTCTCATTGTCAGGAGGGTCAGTGGAGGCTTCCTAAGATTGGATACTCTGACATCCAGGTAAATGAGAGCATACAGCCTCTGTTCTTCAGTGCTGATTCTTATTAAGCAATGTCAAATTAAAGCTAAGGCTAGTTATAGAAAGTATTATAGAAATTAAAATGCTCTATTTCTTTATGTGTAATATTCTCATTCTTTACTAAAGTATTAAGCTTAATTTTTTCAAAGGTTTTTTTGAGAGAGATCAAACAATATTCAGAATTGTGTTGTACTTGGGGTATTTACATGTTTTGTTCTCCAACAGGTTGCATGTTCTTTCCTGGGTCTACATTGGCTGTTTAGGTACAGTAATGATCTCTCCTTTCTTTTTTGCTGGAAGAGTTAATTTGAAATGCTGGGAGGTCTTTCATTGGTCCCTTTGCTTCTTTATGGAAGCAGCACATTCCCATCATCATCCCTGGCATCTTGCTTCCTCCTTGACTCACAACATTGTAAGCCAAATCAGATGTACTTCTCTCCCATGCAGGGACCTGGTAATGTTTTAACCATTCCCCAGAACTATCAGTGAGGTCTTACAGACCTACAATCCCATCCTGATATAATCCCATACTCTGCCTTTTATAAAGCAATGCTAGACCTAATTGTTGACCACCGCTTCAGCTTTTCCATTTCTCCTTCTGTACTCTATCTCCCATTACATAGAACATTTTGCAGCTCCCTGAAGTCATGCCTTGAACCCTTGCTGCCACTTCTGTCCAAGATAGTTATCTCATTCTACCTCATCTCTGTTATTTTGTCAAGTCTCTGGGCAATGTACAGAAGATTTTGGCACAAATTCTCTGCCCACTTGGAGCTGGAGGAAAGTCCAGAATAACTGAGGTGACATTGTAGTACATTTGCTACTAGTTTCCAAAAGATGTAGCCTAATAAACAATGAGGATTTACCCCCAACTAGGAAAGACAGAACTTAGACTCACATTATGAAACCCTTTGACTTATGGAAGGAGTACCAACATCAAAGAGACAGAGGTCTTGCCCAAGAAAGCATGAACTTCCATGCTGTTCATCATTTCCGGCTGGCTGCCTTACCTGCAACCTCTGCCTCAGTCCCTCTCATGACAGTGGTCAGCACCTAATGACCGCTGTCCACTCCACTACCATTCATGGGTACTCACAGATCAGGAGTTTCTGTCTAGATGATGTTTTCAGAGGCAGATGCTTCTTAGACTCGTTGATCTCTGTAGCTTCATCTTGCCAATGGTGTTCTATCAACCGTGAAAACTTTCTGCTCCTAGAATTATATTTCTATAATTTCTCTTATTTGTTTATTTTTACTACCTTGATAGGAGATTTTATTTTTCTTTATGTTAGTGCTGGAGCTCAAACCTATGCCTTTTGTGTTCCCCACTCTCATCCCTCCTGAGGTACTAAATACATAGACAATGGGTAGAGCATATATACCATAATATTATGATGCATGCCCTGCAGCAAATAGTACTGGAGGCCAACTACTCTTGCTAGCAATCAGTCAATGAAGCCAAGCATAACCAGTGCAACAACCAGCCCCTAATAGCCAGAACCTGATTGGAAACTGAATGACTCCCTAACTTTTTCTCTAATTCCAATTAAAGACCACGTAGAAAATAAAGTAAATTTGCCAAAACCAACAGCAAGAATTTTGGTCAGACCACAGATACCATTTCCTAGGATGGGAAGTCCATAGAAAGGTCTCAGCCCTGGAGCTATGCAGACCATGGACCAGGAACTGTCTATTTCCAACCTACAATTGAGATGAATATCGAGAGGGTTCAAAAACTTTCAGTACAATCATGCTATATTTGTTCTTATTATACTTATTCAAATGTAATTTTATGTCTGTTGAATCTAATAATGAAAAGTTGGGGTATATCATTTGTATGCCGTATTCCAGTTCTTTGGCAATTCATTTCTATTGTACTTTATGAGAACATTATTCATAAACGGGTCAAAAATAACAATAAAAGAGATCTTCCACTATAAAGAACTTAAAAATCACTGTGGCTTATCCCCCTTACAGAAATGAGCTGTGGCAAAGACAATAAATGACAGGGGGTTTGGTTGTAAAGCCAAGCAATGAATATCCTTGAATTAATAAATGCATACATGAGCTGCGTGGGCACATAAGTGCCTGACACACATGAAGCCAGTATCACCAGGCCACATTTCCCAACATTCTATAGGTCTTTGAGCACATCATTCTATAGGTCTTTGCAATAAGAGCAATGCTCCTAAGAGCTGGGAAGCTAGTCACTGTAACCTAACCAAAAAGCAATTTGGCCAGCATACAAGATCAGTAAATTGCAGTGGAAAACTAAACAAGTAAAAAGATTTGGATTTGGTTTCTGGAAATAAAATAGCAACAGAAATACAGAGAAATCATGGTTATTAGTATCTTGTTGGCACGTTAATCTCGGTCTAATTCAAAACAACTGTCCTAAGGGGTGGAATCGGGTTCTCATGCACTACATCTACCACGACTGCTCTCTGTGGATCTGGAAACATTCCCCCAGGATACATCCTAAGCAGAGGTCTTGTTGGCAAGTGAGCCTGTGGAAAAGAGCCTTTGGAAAGTCTCAGCAGTGCACCTGCCAATATGCACAGTACGTTTACCAACCCTGTGTCCAATTTCGGCATTTGCTTCCTTGTTATTTCCTTAACTAGCAAAACACTGACAAAAATAATAATGACAATTAGCATTCTGTGAGAAATGCACTGCCCAATCCCAACAGTTTCCATGTGGCTCACTCAACTCCTGCAAAAACAGACAAGTATCCATGTGCCTCAGTGCTGTCTGGGGTTTCCACCTGTTTCCATCCCCACTCAGCACTCACGGTCCCCTATCAACAATTCTTAGGCTTCTATCCACCCTGACACATGAGAGTTATGATGTTTATTTACAAGACTCATTTCTCTCAGCAATATGAAGTTATAAGCAATGGCAGAGGAGGGAGCACTAATTCAAGACAGTAAATGGGATGCAGTTAAAGGACAAGACATCTTGGAAAGGCTAAAATGAAATCCACCCTAGCTTAAGTCATTTACAGGCTTTGATATAAAACTATTCTCTAATTTGATATCCCTAAATATGAGTATAAGCACACACGCACACACACACACACACCTGACATGTTATAATCTGGGGACTGAAATATTCTCAGAGATTACTTTTATACACTGAGTCGTGTCCCATTGATAAAGGGCATCTCCACCTTCTATTGTTATTGCATTTGGAAACAGAGGCTTGCATTAGTTACTTTTCTTATTACTATGACAAAATATATAACAAAAGCAACTAACAGAAGGAAGGTCTGTCCATCGTGGTGAAGAAAGCATGACAAGAGTACAGTGCCAGACGCTGCACCCACAGTCAGAAGGAGTTACGATGAC
>NW_026596051.1:7822001-7837681 GCF_907164565.1 Psammomys obesus
TGCCAGACGCTGCACCCACAGTCAGAAGGAGTTACGATGACTGGTACTTTGACTGCTTTCTCCTTTTTATTCAGTCAGAAACCCAATCAATGAAATTGTGCTGTTCATTCAGGTAGTGTCCTCTCTTCTCAGTCAAACCTCTCCCAGAATCCAGATTGATGAGAAAATAATTGTTGTCTAAGCTACCTGGTAGCTGCAATATCAGCCTATTGGGAAGACGTGGATTTTTCCTATACTCTTGAACCACAGAATACTTTTTGAGCAGAGGAATGGGTTCTATCTCTCATACACACTAAGCAATCCTCCAACAGACCTTAAAATGGCTGATCTGCAATTAATTCAATTCTGGCACGTTCTATCTGAGATAGCACCAGACTCCATAAATTCAAGACTCCATCCATTAAATCATGCTCACTTAAGATGACAGTAAACTGGTGTAAACTGATACAACCACTCTGGAAATCAATCTGGCGCTTTCTCAGACAACTAGGAATAGCGCTTCTTCAAGATCCAGCCATACCACTCCTAAGCATATACCCAAAAGAGGCGCAAGTACACAAAAAGGACATTTGCTCAACCATGTTTGTAGCAGCTTTATTTGTAATAGCCAGAAGCTGGAAACAACCCAGATGCTCCTCAACTGAAGAATGGATGCAGAAACTGTGGTACATCTATACAATGGAGTATTACTCAGCAATGAAAAATAAAGAAATCATGAAATTTGCAGGTAAATGGTGGCACCTGGAAAGGATCATCCTGAGTGAGTTGTCCCAGAAGCAAAAAGACACTCACGGTATATACTCACTCATATAAACATACAATAAAGAATAAACCCACTAAAATCTGTACATCTAAACAAACTAAGCAAAAGAGAGGACCCTAACTAAAATGTTCAATCCCCATCCTGAAAGGCAAAGAGGATGGACATCAGAAGAAAACGAAAATAGGAAACAACCTTGGACCCGCTACAGAGGGCCAGAAGAAAACCTGAAAGCCAGAAGAAAACAGGAAACAACCTTGAAACCTGCCACAGAGGGCCTCTGAAAGCTTCTGCAGTATAGACTGTCAAAGCAAATGCTGAGCCTGATGGCCAACTGATGGGCAGAGTGAATGGAATTTTATGTAAGAAGTGGGAAATAGTAAGAGCTGGAGGGGACGGGAACTCCACAAGCAGAGCAACAGAACAAGATAATTTGAACACAGGGAACTTCCCAGAGACTCATACTCCAAACAAGGACTATTCGTGGAGATGACCTGGAACCCCCGCACAGGTGTAGCCCATGGCAGTTCAGTGTCCAAGTGGGTTACATAGTAATGGGAAGAGGGACTGCCTCTGACATAATCTGATTGGCCTGCTCCTTGATCACTTCCCCCTGAGGGGGAAGCAGCCTTACCAGGCCACAGTAGAGGACAATGCAGCCACTTTTGATGAGAACTGATAGACTAAGATCAGAAAGGAGAGGAGAACCTCCCCTATCAGTGGACTTGGGGAGTGGCATGCATGCAGAAAGGGGAGGGAGGGTGGGATCGGCAGGGGAGGAGGGAGGGGCTTATGGGGGGGGATACAAAATGAATAAAGTGTAATTAATAAAAAATTAGAAAAAAAAGAGGAAGTAAAAAAAAAAAGAAAATAAACACCAGCTCTACGGAAAAAAAAAAAAAAAAAAAAAAAGATGACAGTTGCCATTCTCAAGTGGAAACCTGTACTTCTAACCAATCTGTATTATTTGGGTTTTCTATGACAGCCCTTCTCACATTCAGCAACTTTTCCAGGACTTCTTATAGAACACAGGGAATCACTTCACTGGCTTGATATAAGGAATGCCACACAGAACACAGATGAATAGCCAGAGGCAGAAACACACATAGTTATGTCAGGAAAGTCCTAAGCAAACGAGTTTTGTCTCAATGGATTTGAGGAGCACCATCCTCCCAATGCATGGATATGCTCACTAACCTGGAAGAGCACAAGACCTCCTTGACGAAATGTTTTCAAAGAGCCCTCCTACCTCTTTCCTATAAACTGGAACTGTGACTGGAAACCAGAATCTATTTCTCTAAGCAGGTGGGCTTCCTAGTACTGGTTCTATCTGAAAGCTATAGGGCCTCACCCAATGTCATTTCAAGAGCAAATTTCCGGATCTCAATAGGACTCATTATGTATAACAAGATACTCCTATCACTTAGAAAGACCCAAGTATTTTAGGAGTTATGTGATAGGAAGCTGACATAAAGATCAAATACATTGCTGATGACACTACACAGTTCAAACAAAATCATGATGACACCTCTAACCTTAGAGTTAGGAGTTTGCATGACTCCAGAGCAGTGAAATCAATTCTCTCTCTCTCTCTCTCTCTCTCTCTCTCTCTCTCTCTCTCTCGCTCTCAAGTTCAAGTAGGTCTGTACATGTATGGGGTGTGGGAGTATGCTCATGTGTGGCCTCATGTATGTGTAGGCCAGAGATTGCTGTTAAATGTCTTGCTCAACTACTTTCCACCCTTATTTTTGGTTTGAGAATTTCATACTTGTGTGCACCCCACTTTACTCTATCCAATTCCTACCCACCACAACTTTCCTCTCTCAACTCCATGTGCTCTTTTTTAAACTACTGCATTAATTTAGTGCTTTCTATATGGATTAGACCATGTAATCTCTCAGAGCTTCCATCCACAAAGAAATGTGATTCTTCCTCCCCAGCAATCATCAGATACCAATAACTATAAAGATAGAGGTGGTACTTTATTAGCCTCTTTCCCATCCATGCTAGAATTTTTGGATGCCTTGACATTGTACAGATTCTGTGCCACTGTGGATTTGTGTCCTGTCATGCCTGTGAAATTCTGTGTCACAGCAGACATCCACACTGTGCCATATGATCTTTCTGCTCCTCTTCCCCAATGAGCTCTATTCCTTAGGAGAAAGGTGTATGATACAAATGTTCCATTCAGAGCTGAGTTTCACAATCTAGGAGCATTGGGGTATAACTGGTTTTCAGATCATTTTAATGCAGAAGCTCTCCCTAGAGCCTATGACCTGATCAGCCATGGGGTTTTGGACCAGTACATAGTACCAAATATATGGACTGGGTAATTACTCTCATAACACTTACGCCACTATTATACTCATCAGCATATTTTTCCAGGCCTCTCATTATTGTAGTTCACAGGGTTCATAGGTGGGTAAAGGTACTGATTAGTCTTCTTCAAAGTAGAACACACAGCTTTCTAGTAATGTGAAAGGTAGGCAGAAGGAATGAAGCTTTTAGGCCAGTATCAGCTTGATTTCTTCATGCCCTATGATTTGAGAATGTGATATTTTCAGCAATGGAGTCTTACTATCAAATTCTAAAAAGTAATAGTACTGTTTAGAGGATCTGTTTTTTTGTTTCCAAATCAAATTTAATCTCAATTTTTTTTCAAATTTTATAAAGACTCACATTGGAATTTTCTTATCTCTCTTCACTGTTTTGTTTTTTCAGATAGTAGAATATCTGTGCCTGATTGTTTTCAGTTTCATTTGCTTAGGGTCATACCTCTTTCAACATACTCTTCTTAAGGCATTATCTATAACTGATAGTGAGGTGTGTTTCTTGGAGACAATATATATATATATTACTTTTGGTAATCTGTCCTGGCATAGCTTAGTTGCTCCCTGTGATCTCTTCAATGTGTGTACCCTCTTTGGATTGAAGTATTCCTTCTAGTATGCTCTGTAGGGATGGGTTAAAAGTCATAAATTCCTTTAATCTGTTTTTATCATGGAAAGTGTTTATTTCTCTAATTTCTCTTTACTATGATTATGTATGTAGGAAGGCTGCTGGGTTTGTGTGTTAATTTTGTACCTTTCAGCTGTTCTAAATGTGTTTACCAACCACAGTATATTTCTGAGGGAGTCTTTGGGATCTTTTCTGTGTAGAACATTATCATCTAAAAATGTTTTGACTTCTTTCCCTACTTGTATCCCCTTTATCTCGTTCACTGTTCTTACATAAACTGAACAATACCCTCATCTCTGAGAAAAAGCTGACTTTATCATGGTGGTCCTTTTTGATATAGTCTTGAATTTGGTTTGCAAGTACTTTATTTGAAAAATTTTGTGTCTATGAGCATAAAAAAAAGAATTTTTTTCTTCTGTTGCTGCATCTTTGCCTGGTTTTGTTATCAGGGTCATACTAGCCTCATAAAAAGGATTTGGAAATGTTCATTCCTTTTAAATTTTATGGAGTAATTTGAGTAGTATTGGCATTAGTTCTTTAAAGGTCTGCTAGAGTTCTGTATTCAGTCCACCTGGCTCTGAGATGTTTTTAGTTGAGATATCTAAAGATATTTAAGATATTAAGATATAAAATATCTTGGGATATTTTAGATACTATGAGACTATTTAAATTATTTATTTCATCTTGTTCTAATTTGGTTGATCATATATTGGTAGAAACTCATCTATTTCTTTTATATTTTTCTAACTTAATGAAATGTAGATTATTAAAGTACTTTCTTTTGATTATCTGAATTTCTTCAGCATTATAATATTTCTATTTTTGCCTTTGATTTAATTAATGTGCATCCTCTCTCTTTTGGTTAACTTTGCTAAAGATTTGTCAATCTTCATAATCTTTTCAAATAATCAAGTCATTTCGCTAATTCTTTATATTATGTTTATTTCTATTTCATTAATTTCAGCTGTGATTTATCTCTTCCTGTCTACAATTTGGTTGCTGTTTATTGTTGCTTTTCCAAGGACATTGAGAACATCACTAAGTTATTAATATGAGATCCCTCAAGGATTTTAAAATAAGCACTTAGTGTTATAAATTTTCCTTTTAAAACCTGGGTGAGGCTTCCTGTCTCGGCCACCAATGGAGAACAGCAGCCATGGCCCTGTGCTACCCCATGGCTGTGGTCTCAACAAGGACGAAGAACGTCAGCAAGCCCAGGCCCAGCAGGTGCCTCACCAAGCACACTAAGTTTGTGCAGGACATGATCAGAGCAGTGTGCAGCTTTGCACCCTATGAGAGGTGTGCCATGGAGCCACTCAAGGCGCCTAAGGCCAAGTGCATGCTCAAGTTCATCAAGAAGAGGATGGGCATGCACACCCGTGCCAAGAGGAAGTGGGAGGAGCTGAGCAACATGCTATGAAGAAAGTGGTGACCAAGATGTCTGATGCCCCCCCATAAACATTGTGCAACACAGAGAAAGAAAGGAAAGAAAGAAAGAAAGAAAGAAAGAAAGAAAGAAAGAAAGAGGAAGGAAGGAAGGAAGGAAGGAAGGAAAGAAGGAAGGAAGGAAGGGAAAGAAAGAGAAAGTAAGTAAGTAAAGAAAGAAAGAAGGAAAGAAAGAGAGAGAAAGCCTGGATGAGGTGGGACACACATTTAAACCTAGCAGAAACAAAGTTCTGAGAGCTTGAGGCCAGTGCTCTACATAGGCCAATCAGTGCTGCATATAAGAGTTTTTCTCAAAAGCTGAATTTAAATAAATTTTCTTCCTAAGGCTTCCTTTATTATGTTTGCAGATTTCGTAATGCTGTGTTTCATTTTTGTTCAGTTCTAGGAGTTTTGTTTTGGTTTTTTTTTTTTTATTTCCTTCTGTTTCTCATTTGACACAATTTTCATTAAGTAGTGTTGTGTTGATTAGCTTTTGTCAATTTAAAATAAACTTAGTCACCTGGGAAGAAACACAAACTTCAACTGAGACATTGCCTCCATATGGTGAACATGTTGGCATGTCTGTGGGTATTTTCTTAATTAATGGTTGGTGTGGGAGGACCCATCCCACTGTGGTAAATGCCACTCCTGGGCAAGTGGTACTGGCTTGTAGAAGACAAGCAAGCTGAGCAAATAATAGAAAGCAAGTCAGTAAGGAGATTTCCTTGTTGGTTCCTGACCTGACTTCCCCCAATGGCAGTTAATATTAAGAGTTTTGTTGAACTATATTCATTAAATTCTACTGTTTTGTTCTGGCAGTAGAATTTTTTACACCTTCACTGATCAACTGCTCTGGAATTGGTTATTTATTACCTTTGCCCTCCTGGGTGTGCTTAATCTTCTTTTCAACTTGAAGTATTCCTTACAGCAGCTTCTGTAGAGCTGTCTTAATAGGCACAAATATCTTTAGCCTGTTTTTCTTTTTCCTTCAGTTATGAATGATAGCTTTGTGAGGCACAGTCGTCTAGGTTGTATCTGTGCTATATCAGACCTTGTAAAACCTCTGTGCAGATCATTCTGTCTTTCAAAGTCTATTATTGAAAAGTTGCATGTTATTCTTATGGGCCTGTCCTTATAGGGGACTCTGTCTTTCTCACTTATAGCTTTTGATATTCTATGTTTTGTACATGTAGGGGGTTGATTATTCTATGATGTGGGTAGTTTCTTTTTTGGTTCTGTCTATATGGTATTCTGTATGCCTTTTATACCTCAATAGGAATTTCTTTCCTTTAGAAATTTTTCTTCTATGATTTTTTATTGAAAATATTTTCTCCACATTTAACTTGAACTTTTTATTTTTCTTTTATAACTATGATTTTTGTGTTTTGTCTTCTTATAGTGTTCCAGAGTTCCTGAAAGTTCTGGTGTTCTTGGATTTGTTGTTGTTGTTAACACTAATAAGGCCTTCTTATGAGGCTTTGTTTAATTCCTTGAGGTTTTCATTTCAAGTTTTGATTTGTTGTTTTGTTTTGTTTTGTTTTGTTTTGCTTTGGCTATTCTGAGAGTATTTTTATACTCTTATATAAATTTTGAGATTACTTTTTTCAACTTCTGTAAAGAACAGTGTTAGAATTTTTATGTGGATTGTATTGAATCTTCAACTTGCTTTGGGTATGATGACTATTTTTACAATTTAATCCTACCAAGCATTGAGTTTAGGTCTTTATATCTTCTGGTATCTTCTTCATTTTCATTCTTTAGTGTCTTAGTCCTGATGGGACTTGATGTGTTGGGGCAGGTTGGCATGGGGCAGATTGCTCCCCTTTTCTGAAAAGAAGGGGAGACGGGAATGGAAGAAGAGGATAGAAGGGTAGGACCAGGAGGAGAGGAAGAAGAGGGCTGTGACTGGAATGCAAAGAGAACGAATGAATGAATGAATGAATGAATGAACAAGAAAAAATCCACAACAGCCAACGGAGTGGAACCAGTAGTTTAAAAATGCCTCAACTAAGATGGCAGAGAAGAATGCAGGTGATATGAAGAAAAGGGGGGAGAATAATGGCAATGGCAGTTCAAGTTAAAGGACAAGACAGAAGGGCATCAGAGGTTGTAGGGAAGAGATAATACTAAGGAGAGCTGAAAAAAAACATGAAAACTTACTATTTTATAAGCTTCTCAAATGCCTATATATTCACATAAAAAAGTTTAGCTGGAGTTAACCCACTGAGGGATAAATGATCTTTCTGGGAAACATATATTGCCAAATAAATAGCCCAATTCCAGCTGTAGGATATCTCCCTTAGAGTTGTTGGTCAGAGGTCTCCTAGACCTAGAAGAATATATGTTGTTTCGATTGTTCTTGGTTGCCCACCAGCACTCTCTAATAAGACCTTATTGCTGAAGACACCACACATTCGGGTCTCAGGATATGGAGAAATCAAGTTGGTACTTAAACAAGGAAGCTTCCTCCCTGCTGGCTAGCTTTCACAGTAAGAGAAAGTACTAGGCAGGCTTCTGGGGAGACAAGGTCATCAACCATCTGATCTAGCTGTGAACCCCATGGACTTCAATGATGACCAATGGGGCTACTGATGCCCAATAGCTCAATAATGGCACAAATATTACAAGCATTACAAAGCAGACTCGGTGACCTATTTAAACAAACAAACAAGAGAACAAGAATCTGTTAGGGAGTAAAGAGGTGAGGTAGATATGGATAGGTGAAGAAGGGGTGAATATATAAAAATACATTGCATGAAATTCTCAAATAATTAATAAAAATATTTTTTTTAAAAATCTCCCAAATATCATAGCAAGTTTCAGTACAGGACACAATCCTTCAATAATGAGCAACAGGAACTGATAGGTTTATGGTTTCTTCTCTTCTGGTTCACAGCATTAGTGTCTGATAAAACCCCAAAAGATATAGTGCCCAGTGTCATAGAAAGAAAGTAAACTCGGGACCTAATTAGATGGTTCAGTGGGCAAAGTGCCTATTGCCCAAGTATGAGGACTTTTTGATATCTATCACCCACATAAAAGCTAAGGGTAGCAGTGAACATCTGTAACCCCAGTTTTAGGGAGTAAGCAAGGACAGGAGGATCCTGGGGTTCTCTGCCCGGCAAGTTCAGCTGAAATGGTAAGCTCCAGGTTCAAATAGGGGGGCCCTGTCACAAAAATTAAGGTGGAGAGGACTAAGAAGAGACACCTGGTATTGACATCCAGGTTCCATGCTTGCATATCCCAAAATGAGTGTATGCATGCATAGATGAGAATGAGGATGAAATCAAGGGGGCTACTCAGAAATGAGCATCTGATTTCTCTCTCCTTCCTCGTTTCCTGTAGAAGTCAGCCAAACTATGAACACAGATGAAAGGCAGACTGTTAGTGTCACTCTAACTGTTCAGGTTCTTGGAGCACAACACTGGGGTAGAGAAGAGCTGGGTGGATCTAGAGGATTAGATGCTTATGATATTAGATCCTTGAGGATGACATTTCTCTAAGATAAACATCCACTTTGACTCTATACTCTTGCCTCCTTGTCGCTTTCCTGAAGCCAAAGAATCCAACTACTTCCATGCTCCCTTTGTCACCTGATAATGCCCAAAAACTTCTAATTGTAACTCAAATGCACCTCAGGCACTCACTCTGCATGCCAGCTCTAACAGGAATTGCTGTGAGCTATTGAATAAGGCACAGCTCTGCAATATTACCTCAAGGCTGAGCCTCAATTTCTCAGTGACCCTCATTCAGCAAATCCCCCAAAAAGCAAGGGTTTATTTTGGCACACAGTTCAACATGACAGTCTTTGGTGGTGGGGACCTTTTGGTGGCAAGAGATGGTCATGTTTCATCCACAGTTAGGAAGTAGAAGACCATGGTTCCAGGTGTTCAACCAGCTGTCTTCCTTTCATGTGGTCCAGAAGCCAACCCCAGGAAATGGTGCCATCCACTTTTAAAATGAGTTTTTCCACCTCAGTTTACCTGGTCAAGTTAATTCCTCACAGGCATGCCCAGATATTTGCATCTAATCTAGATCAAACAAGAGTCTTGTCTTGGAAGTGACTCTAGGTCCTATCAAGTTGATAATCAACATAAACTGTCACACTAGTCTTTAAAATTCTTAGTCCTTGTCAGTCTCTGTATGCACAGAAGTGATACAGTGAGCTTGTGAACCTTATTTCTGTGGAAGAGACTGGAATGCATATTAATTACTTTTTTATTGCTGTGCTAAAACATAACCAAGGCAACTTATAGAGAGAAGAGTTTACTGGGACTTATGATGATTAGAGTCCCATGATGATGGCTTGAAGATACGATGCAAAGACACAAGCTGAGAGTGTACATGGTGATCCTAAAGCACAAAGCAGAGAGTGAACACCAAATGGGGGGGGGGGCTTTGAAACTTCAGAGCCCATCCTCAGTGACATCCTTCTTCCAGTTGGGCCACACCTTATAAACTCACCAAAACAGTGCCAACTGGAGACCAAGATTTCAAATACTCAAGACTATAGAGGACATCTCATTAAAACTCCCACAAAATAGGAAACAAAAAAGCAACAGGCCATCTTTTGTGCCTGAGAAGATGGCACATCTATATGCTATACCACTGCTACTACTTATGCCCCCTTAGGTTGGACTGAACCCTACAGTCTAGAGGTCAGAAAAAAAATGTTAAAATAGGGGGCGGGTTGTATTTTCCAAATATGGCATATATTTGTCACACAGATGCTTTCCTAACATGTAGGCATATTATGTAAGGGCAACTCCGTTTGTGTCCTTTCCTATGCTCCTAAAGGTGCTTGTTGCTATGTCAGAAAAGTCAATGCAGCTCTATTGTAATGTTTGTTCCTAGACTGTCCCTCCCTGGATGGTCTCACTCATGGCCAACCTGACATGTTCTGAGAAGCCTGAGCTACATGCACAAGCCACACATATTGGTTCTGTTGGGACCAAATACCTTAAAAAAACAAACAAACAAGGAAGGGAAGGATTCTTGTGGCTCATGATTTTGGAGAGTCTCAATCCATCATTGTCAGAAATGCATAGACAACAGTGAAAGCTTGTCACAGTGGCTGTTCACATTGTGGCCGACCAGGAAACAGGAGTCAGGATTTTAACCTTCAAAAGCCTGTTCCTAGTGACCTACTTCTACCAGCTATTCTGCCCCTCCTAAAGGCCCCACAGTCCCCCAAAATAGTAACATAAAAACATGAGCCTGTGGGAGACATTTCAGATTCAAATCCTAACACTACATGAGGGCTCTGGTCCCAGTTGGTCTCACTTTAGCCAGCTTGACCCAGTTAGCAGACAGTACAGGAGAAAGCCATCTAAGAAGGAATTTACCAGTTATTTATTCCTGTTTTCCTAGCAGAGATATATCACCCTAAAGAGCAAAAAGTCTGCCCTGGGCCCTATCTGATTCCTAATCCATGAACTCATAACTACAATTAAGTGTTTATATTATGTCATCAAGTTTCTGGTGGTTCACTAAAAAAGCAAGAGCAAATGGAACCAAGATCTCTTCTCTGCTTCATGACAACAACTTAGGTGCTTTAAAATGACTGTGCCCCATTGTTTCCGAAATCTTTGAGTGTTCGTATGTGTCCACATGAATTTGAAGTATGAAGTGCCTGATTTGGGAACTCATCCTACATTCAAGACATATATCATGTCTTCTGAGCATGAGCAGGTAACATCACTGTTGTGACGGGAGCTCTGAAATTCTGAGGAACCAGGATGCCTATCTCTCATTCTATGAATCCATTGAAGTTTAGAAGATCAAGCTGGCCAGCCTTAAAGCCTTCAAGAATCTGGGATCATCAGAGTACGGCCAGCTAAGTTAGGATCTGCTGAGAGAGCAAGAGAAACTAGGAATACAAAGGGGAGATGGTCCCTGATTCATCTAGGCACATCTGGGTCTGTAGTTCTCCAAAGCTACTTAGTGCTGGCTCCACCTCAACTTCTACAACTAGAATTCATTTGGAAATATAGGTAAAGACTCCAAGCATATCCAAAACAATGCAAGGTTGTACTTCAAACAGAACTACATGGTACTTCATGCTTCTGTGACATGGTTGGGTTCTTGGCCTAAGGCTTACTTATATATTAATGGCCACAAGCCATTGCTATGGTCACAGCTGCATCTGTGGAACAAGATTGGGCCTCCGTGCATATCAGGCTAGGATTCTACTCTACAGGAGGACACTCTTGTAGCTGTATAGTTAATACATGATGAAATGATACAACTTGGCATGTCCACAGATGCTTCAGCATAAATATAAGGCCAAGATTTTGAAAGCCTCACTGTCCTAGCTCACACCTCCACGAGTAAATGTATGCAGAGACTCCCTTGGACAGCACCTGTCCTCTAGATGGGAGCCCCAGCCCACAATAATGGCATAAACACCACCAGTGGTTGTTGTTTTTCTGGGTTCTCATGATCCAACTGAGTCTCTGGAGGAAACAGCTGGAGATGCAGCATGGGGAGCCTACACAACCACGAGCAGGCAAATGAGACTCTCTCTTCCTGAGAAAAGGCTGGGCTGAGCGCTGAGGAGGCCCGGGTCAGTCCCCAGAGCCTGCAGAAGCAAGTTCATTACTGTGCAGAGCTGCATGCTCTAATGCAGAGAGATGATCTTTCTGCAGACGGAAGCTGGAAAGTATCTCAGGGACCGAGAGCAGAGATGAAAGAAAAGACAAAGAAGCCCTGAGGACAGCTGTGGGCTGTAGCAATCACTACTCCTGCTAGCTGTCTACTTCTAGAGGCCACCTGGGCTTTGTCAGGTATCCACTGCCTTATGGAGCTTGAAGGGGTTTCTGATTCTTGTGATGATGCCTCACCCTCACAGGCCCAAATATGAATATTAAGAAACTTGTATTGGCTGAGCTGCTGTGCCTTTAAAGAATGTGCCAATCTTATTTCACCATCAGCAGAAGTGTGGTAGAGAGAAGGAGCACCTACTCAGAGGGCGCAATTGTCAAGTCTGAATGCCCAGCAATAACTTATTTGGTTTTTATTTTAAATTATTGGGATCAAACCCATGGGTCTTGCAGAAAACAGGCAAAGGCTCGATCAATCACTGAGCTTTGTTTTACAAGCTCACAACCTTCAGAAAATAATTCCCACATTCAGATATTAGTAATCATTTCTAAGTTACTCCCAGGAAGGTCTGATCAGTGTAAATAACTCACACAGCCAAGCAGATCCCCTGATACCACTGACCCTGATTTTTTTTTCCCTGCATGGAAAGTTTTGTGAGCCATAGCTCACTATCTACTAGTCTACTCCAAATGAAAGACAGCAAGAACATCCAGAAGCCCCCAAGCAGGAAGTAGCAAGCTAGCTGAGCACCCAAGGTGCACTTGAAATAGGTTATAAATGTTTGCAGCCAGGCAGCTCAAGAGGCGTTCTTAGCCAGTATTAGAGGGGTTAGAGACAGATGTGTTGAGTGTGGATGAGATAGATATGACACCACTGACATGCGCCAGGCCCTCTGCTTGGGCACTGCCATTCCCTTCAAACCCCTCCCAGCACCTTGTCAGATAGGTAGTACAATAATATCAGCTTTAATATTTATCTAAGATGAACGGCAGAAGGTGACCCTGCATCTTCTTGCTCCAGGGCAGGCTGTCCTAAGGCAGGCTACCCCAGTGTGGGCTACACCAGTTCCAGCTGGATACCCAGAAGACTGAAGCTCAAGGGATTGGGAAGCAGCAGAAGCGGCTAAAAGTCCCTTTCTCCCTACACAGATGAAGGCATACTCCTGGATTGTAGGTGGAGATGGCAAGTGTGTCCTTCTGAGGGCCAGTGCTGACTCAGGCATGTGTTTCAGCCCTGAGATTGCCTCCTCTTTCTTCTCATGAACCTCCTTTAGGCAGAACCTACCCTATAACTGCCCTTTATTCCTTCTTCATTGACTTTCTTGTCTTTTCTTTTCTGGATTATGCAGCAGATTGAATATATCCACAACAATGCTGGAAGTTTATAGAGATCAAACGTATTTATTAAAACCACAAAGGCAAGCAGTTCAGAGTTCCAGTTCGGCAAAGTTACTCGGTAAGCATGTCTCAAAGTACCTAAACACAAACAGCAACGATGGTGATAATAAAGTAAATTTATCATAAAAAGGGAGTGACAAGAAATAAACACAGCTCAGGACAGACACAAGAACAAGAGGATTTTGCATAGCACCCTTGTCTGCAATGATGAAAATTAAGTAAGGGCCTCAGGGAAATCTAGAACACCCCAGTGTATTGTGGCAGAATGACCTGGTGGTGATAGGATAAAGAGCCTGATGTATAAGGGTTCTCCAAAGGGAAAAAAAAACTGAGGTGGAGAGAAGGGGGGAAGGGGAGAAAGAGAAAAAACAGGGAGAAAGAAAGAGAGGGGAAGATTTTAGGTTGGTTTACATGGGGTAGTCTGGATACTTTGACACTGGAAAGGTAGCGAGCCTTGTTCAGTACACGCTGTGGGTTATCTCAGTTGTCCCAATCTGGTGCTGAAGTCCTGAAGAATTCCTGGAAAGGTGCTAGTTTTCACTCTGAATTGGAAGCTGAAAGAAGCTGGTTCTAATGTTAAGTTGGTTCTAATTGTCACAGCAAAAGGATAGACAAATTTGCCAACCAAAGTGAGGGTAAGCCGGGCATGGTGGTGCACAACTTTAATCCAACATTCAGGGAAGAAGAAGCAGGCAGATCACTGTAAGTTCCAGGCCGGCCTGGTCTATAAAGTGAGTCCAGGACAACCAGGACCACACAGAAAAACCCTGTCTCAAAAAACAAACAGAGTATTTTCATTTTAACTGACTACATAGTAATTGCCTATGCAAGGCATAGTAAGACATTTTAATATACACATGTAATATACCATAATCACCTGTGACCCTGTGCACTTAGCCTTTCTCTTTTTTTTGTATTTTATTTTTTTCTTATCAGTTACATTTTATTAACTCTGTACCCAGCCGTGTCCCGATCCCTCATTCCCTCCCAGTCCCTCCCTCCCTCCCTCATCTCCACCATGCCCCTTGCCAAGTCCACTGATAGGGGGGACCTCCTCCCCATTCATCTGATCCTGTTTTATCAGGTATCTTCAGGACTGGCTGCAAAGCTCTCCTCTGTGGCCTAACAGGACTGCTCCTCCATCATGCTTGGAGAGGATAAAAGACATCAAATCATCAATGCAATAAAGGTTAAGAATTGTCCTAAAAAAAAAAAAAAAGAACTATGTAACCATAGTCATAATTTCTAAATTTTCCCTTATTTCTGTCTTAAAACCGTAGAAGAGATTATCAGCCAAGCTCCAAGAAATTTGTTTTATTGTCTCTACCATCCTGTTCACTTTGTTTACTTAAAATTTGTATATAGCATAAAAGTGTTATTATTAAACAATTTACCTGATCATAAAAAAAAAAAACAGAGAGTGAAGGCAAACAGGCTAAAAATAAAGTTTCCTTCTATGTCTTGTTATCAGGGCTGCCAGCAGAAGATACTGTCCACATTTTGAGTAATCTGGTCAAGAAAACCACTCAGAAACACCCAGCAGTTTCTGTTTTAGTTGATTTCAGATGTAGCCAAGTTGACAACCAATATCAGCTATCACAGCTGGTTATAAAATTCAGATTCCCCTTCCAGAAACCCTCTGCATCAGGACCTTGAAAGAAACTAAAGAGGATGTTACAGCTTTGCCAAGCCAGAAAGATTTACCAAGGACTAGAACATCTAGACCAGACACTGCTAGTAAACCCAGACCAGTGGATGAAAGGAGGCCTGCTTCTCTAATCCAGAGATGTGAGCCTTCCACTTACATTCCAGGGGGGCGGGGTGGGGGTCAGGAAACAGCCATAAACATGATGGAAACATGATAGTTGATACTGGATTTAGGACTCACCTAATATGCAAAATGTTGGAAGTGAAGGTTTGACAAGCTTTCACTACCAGCTGTCTAGGAATAAAATGACCAGCAGGTGGAATCTTATAGGGCAATTGAAACTCCAATACGTCCCAGTAATAATGGTGATCAGAGAGGGACTCATGAAGGTCTCTGAGAAGTTGGGGCCTTTGCTCACTAGTGCCCTGATTCACACTGGTGTTTGTTGACAAGGCTCAGGCCACTTTTGGCCAACAACTGCTTCCATATCAAAAAGGTAGGTGTACCACAGAGTGAGGCAGCATGGAACCCTTAAGTTTCTCTGTCCCATATGCAAGCACAACAGCTTCAGTGCCATGGTGTCACTTTACTTCTGCTTTTAGATCCCTTCCAATTTCTACTTTTGACCCGGACCTAGCCCAGAGCTACTCAATAAAAAAGATTCTAGAAAATTCTTGCCTTAACTCTGTGTACAGGGAACAATTTAACACAGTTGTGTAGAGAGGTTCAAGTGTCAGAAAAATTGCATTTGGAAGAAACAGCCTGTCACTCTGATGGCAATCAAATTCCTTTCGGAAATTCCCAATAGATGGAACTAAGGTGGAAGTTAAGTATACCATACTACACACACACACACACACACACACACACACACACACACACACACACA
>NW_026596051.1:7837691-7851838 GCF_907164565.1 Psammomys obesus
ACACACACACACACACACACACACACACACACACACACACACACACAGTTGCACCTACATGGGACACATGCAAGTATAGGACACAAATGCCTGTACAACCTTTCTTCCCCTTATACATGAAATACTATAGTTCACAATGTCAACACTAGATACCTGGTTTTTGTTCATTTGTTTGTTTCTTATTTGTTTGTTTTTATTTTGTTCTGCTGCCCTCAGACTTCAGAAATTCTATTAAAATTCTTTTTCCCATGTGCTACCTATAAAACTCTCTATCCCAGTTTGTATGTCATCTCCTCCCTGAGGCTTTCCCTGACCACAGCTACTCCAAGCGTCTTCTTTATTTCACTAATGCACTTTAGGCAGATACTCATTCTATTACACCCTAGTGATGTAATGCTTTCTCTATTCAGCTCTTCCACCTATCTTCCGTTACCCACAAAATGAGTCCCCTATATTCATCTTTACAAATGTAACACACAGGAGAGAGATGATAAGGCTGTACAATAAATATACATGAATGGTTATTTTTCCAAGCAATGTCTTACGTGTTATGTGCCTTTTAATGGCTTAGTTTTAATGCCGTTCAATTACTTAAAGTTGGTGAAACTGACACCTTAAAGGAACCAGTGGGAGTGATGACCAGGGACTGGAAGCTGTAATCAGACTTTCCACTCCACCTACTCCCTGGGTCAAGATTGGGTGGTTGCAGATCAAGCCACATACCCAGACCAAAAAGAGTCAACCCCATGATTAAAATCTCCTTCTGCGATGCCTCCCATCCTCCACTGCAAAGGGAAACCTCTGACTGGTTCACATGAGGGCTGTCTGTGTTTGCTTACCAGACTGCTCCCACTCAGTGCAAGACATGAAGGAGGTGGCAGGAAAACACCTCATGGAATTTCCTAGTTTCTCAAGGAAAGTGTCCCCTTTGTTGGCCAGAATGTCTAGGATAGGGTTCTTAAAGGAGCAAAACCAAGCTTTGCAAGTAACTTCCAGTCCAAATGAAAGAGAAAAGGGAATGCACTCTTCAAAGCTTCCAATTGACAAAACCTTGGGAATCTTAGCAACTATGGCATAAACTAGATTTTATATTAACCTTACAAAAGCCCACACTTGAAGTAGTGAAGGCCACAGAGATTAACTCTTCTCGAGTCACCATGAGAAAATACAGCTTTGCTAAGTTACCTTTTTCTGCTCCTTCTTCAAAACTACAGACCAAAAATAAAAATAAAAGATAAAATAAAAACTCTGCATGGTTCAAGATGCCCAGAAGTGAGCTGTGCTTTCTTACGGAATTAGACTTAACTTGCTTAATATAACAAAGAAAATTATTTAAAAACAAGGACAAATGATTTATGAGACATTTTCTTTGGTTCTGTGGTGTTTTAGATCTTAGAGGAATTTATTAACCACAAAGACAACTATGAAGCAAAATGGTCAAGGAATAAAGTCTGTGATCATTAGGCAGTATTTTAAGTGCTGGGTCTTTCACTTGTTGCTTCTTTTTTTCCCTCTTTCATACTTTATTTTTCAGCTGAGTTAAAACAGAACAAGTTCAGCTGCTTTATGCTTTTACCAAACTGTTCTTTTATCGAAGTACTGTTTGGGAAGTTGGAATGGTGGTGCATGCCTGCAGTTCCCAGTTACTTGAGAGGTCTAAAAAGGGATAATCACTTAAAGCTACCAGTTGAAAGCCATCCTGGGCAACACAGGGAAACCCTGTCTCAAGAAAAACAAAACAAAAGCACTTTGGGGGAAGAAGATCTACCCACAGTCAGGAATCCCTTGAATCAAGTCCACAGTGGACTGCATCGCACTGCACCCTCTTCACATTCGTTTCATTCATACTCATTGCACAGTGTCTCATTATGCTTGTTGGTATAAATATTAATAATCTATTGCTTTGGGGGGACTTCAGCACATCCTTTCATCAATGTATAGATCAGCCAGATGAAAAAATTCAGAGTAACAATGCTGTATACTAACTAGACCAACCAGGCATTTCTAAAACACTTGACCCAACTGCAGCAGAATTCACATTCTCCCTATCAACAGATGACAACATTTTCCAAAATAGAAATTTTAAAGCACAAAATACTTGTCAACAATTTTTTAAATAGAATTCAGTATTTCTTTTACAACAATCAAATTAAACTGAAATCAACAAATTAAAAATACAAAAACATGGACATTAAATATGGTCTCAAATGGTCTCAATGACCAATATAATCTAGGAAGATATCAAGGAGAAATTTAAAATAGCTTGAAACAAATGAAAACTGGAACACAATATACCAAAACCTGTGGGATCACACTAAACATAGTACTAAAAGGAATATTAATAACATCCAGAGAAGTCAAATAAGCAACTAAGTGTAGAACTTAAAGAACTTAAAAAAGCAAGAACAAGCAAAACTCAAAATTAGTAGAATAGAAATAACAAAGAAAAGAAAAATTAGATACTAAAAATTTACATAATAACAATGAAACAAACATTTCTTGATAAAGTATAAAGGAAATCAACAACCCATTTACTAGTTTAACAAATAAAAGGAAGACATTCAAATAGATTAAACCTTAAGTGTAAAGAGATAATATAATCATTGAACTATAAATGATTGTCAGGATCTAATATAAACACATATGCCAACAAATTAGAAAACCTAAAAAGTTTCTAGATACATATAATCAACAAAAAATTCACTGTGAGGACATGAAAAATCAGAACTGACCATTAAGAAGCGAGATGGAATCAGTAGCAAAACCCAAATCTCTGAGCAAAGAAAAGCCTAAGCACAAGAATGCCTAACTGCTGGATTTGACCACATTTTGAAAGAAAGCCTTTCCAACTTATTCTCAGTGTACTGCAGAATACTGAAAAAGAAGGGGTCTCCAAACTGCTTCTAGTTCAGCACCACTGAAACAGCAAAGTCAGAAAGGGTGATGGTAACAAGAAAAACCAAAGCAAGCCACAACATCCCTGATGAATACAGATGCAAAACATTCTCTACAAAATACCAGCGAACCAAATCTAACAGCCCATCAACAAATTATACCCTATGATCAGGTAACATTAATCCTAAGAATGCACAGTGATTCAACACAAGCATAGAAACAAAATATATGAGATCAACAGATAGGCAAAAGGCATGGAATCATCTCAACAAATGTAGAAAAAAAAACACTGGATAAAATTTAACACAGAATTAAAGTACCCCAAAACACTATAGGCTATGTGACAGACTCATGGCCAACATCCTTAGAAAACACTGAAATTTTCCTGCAAAAGTTAGAATCAAGATAAGGATATCCACTTTCTTCCTCTTTGTCCTCATAGAGAAGAGAGAGGAGACAGATTGTAGATGTTTACCGACAGCGTGTTTTTATAGAGAAACAAACTTAAACATATCATTAGAAACCTGCTAGAACTGATAAACAAATGCAGTGAAGTTTTTAAATCCCAACAAAGAACTTACTTCAAAAGAAGTTTTTAAAACTCCCATTCATAAAACACACACATACACCGATGTGTGTGAATGCACACGCGCGCGCGTGCACACACACACACACACACACACACGTATGTACACACATGCACACATACAAACATGCATTGTGAGCACACATATAAATCTAGGAATAAATTTAATTACGAAAGTTAGTTATTTTCAAAAGGAAAAAAATAAAAAAATGAAACACTGATTAAAGAAACAGAAGTGGACACTAAAAAGAGGAAAGACAAGCCATGATCCCTAATCAGAAAGATATATATTATTGAAATGTTTGTCCTACACAGTATGAGTTAATGATTCACTATAAATTCCCATCACAATATCAATGGCATTCTTCACAGAAACAGAATGAACAAAACTAAAACTCACGAGGACTACAAGGTACTGAAACAAGAACACACAAACATAAAATATCTAAAGCTACCTCAAGCAAAAAACAAAGCTGTGGTATCACAATATCTTATCTCAAAACACACTGCAAAGCTACAGTTACCAAAACAGCATGACTGTGGCATAAAAGCTGGGCACAAAAAACAAACAAAAAAACCTCATAGATAAACTCATACATCTAGAGGCAACTGGTCTTCAACAAAGAAGTCAACCTTCACTGGGGAAACTATAGCCTCACCAACAAATGATACATGGGAAACTGGACATCTATACATACATATGTTTTGAAAGAATGAATTCGGCATGCATCAAAGATTTGCGTATTAAATCCCACACTATGAAAGTATTGGGGGGAAAAAACCATCAAGAGTACATTTTCAATACAACCTCAAACTATTACAAGTCTCTCTCTCTCGTTTTTTTCACCCATCAAGACCAATTTGTGCTGTCCTGTCCGTATATTCATGAATGTGTGGCCTCCTACTGGATGGAACGTGATTTGCCTACCAGTAGCAACACTCTTAAAGAAAACTGACACTCTTCCTCCCAGCTGGTATCAATTGCCTATACCTCCTCAGCTAAAGTTAGGACTTCATTTCCACATCTTCTTTCCATGCTGGGATTTGGTCTGGCTTGAGGTTCACAGGGCTTATATATACTGCCACAACTGTGAGTTCTTATGTGTAGGTACCCTGCTGTGTCCAGAAAACAGTTGTAGTAACCCACCATCTCTGGTTCTTATATTCTTTCCACCTGCTCTTCCACAATGATCCCTGAGCCTTTGTAGGAAAGAGCATAAATACTCAATTAAGACCTAACATTCCAGTCTCTTAATTTTCTACACCTGAACAGTTGTAGGTCCTTATGTTAATCATCACCTACTACAAACAGAAGCTCCTCTGATGACAGTTGAGAGATACATTATGGAGGTAACAATAACTCATTAGAAGTTGGTTTAAAGGTATGTCCATTCAGCAGAATAAACATGGTAGTTTCTACCCTAGAGCCTATCTTCTGCCTAGATAAAGAGTTTTTGGCTGAACAATGGCACCAGGTATGGGCTTCATTTTATGGAGTAGAATAAAAATCTAACCAGAAAGTGGTTCAAACCTGATGTTCAAACCACTATTGTGCCAGCCAAGATGTCTTTCCAGGACACTCATTATTGTAACTCAAAGGGTTCACAGCTGGGTAAAATTAACAATATTTTCTCCTCTGGGAGCTCCTTCCAACACTATGAAAACCACCTTGTAGGATGAAGCTTCCCAGTTACAAATTTAGGTGGGTAGAGGAAAGGGTTGAATTTGGGAGGAGTTTGGCAAAGGAGTGAATATGGTCAAAATTCACTGTAATAAAACTCTCAAAGATCTGATTTTTAAAGAGATGAGAAAGAGAGAGAGGGAGGTTATCAATGTCAGAAATGCCTTCATCCCTAAAAGCAATAGAGAATGGACTATGTTCTTACATGGTGTTGGTAAAGTTTTCTGACCTCCTCATAACATAGGGGCTAGATGTTATCTGTGTTTAGGGCTCTTTTACTTTTTCCCACGTATTGCTAGTACAGTGCTTATTTAGAGGTCATCTTTATTATCAGTAAGATGCAGGGATGAGTGATTTGATGGCTGCAACCTCTTTTCAAATAGTAGAGACACACACACGCACATGCATGTGTATACATATGAGCAGCTAGATACAGACCCGGATGTAGATATGCATAATCATATACATGTATATGAATTAATAAGTCAATGTGACAACTTGTTCAAATAACCAAATGGTGAATAAGCAATTATTCACTATGGTACATTTCCAACTTCTCTATAAGCTTGCTATTTTTCATAATAAAATACTGGGACACAAAACAGGATAGAAATGCTTTTTGTCGGTAAAGCTATAGTGGCCTAAAAGCCTCAGTTGGACTGAGACACTCTAGACACTCTGGACGCTGACTTGAAGGATAACACTTGTGGAGACTTCTGATAAGGAGGTCCTATACCAAACTTGCTGGTATCTTTCAATTCCAGACTGTAGGGAAGCTCACCTGCAGATGAATTGTTCTGACCACCAAACTCTCCCTTTTTCCATCCTATAAAGCCCCAAGACCCTCACACAACAATCGCCATTCCTGTGCAGAGATTGTGGAGCCTGTGGCCCTTCAATTCTTCTAATCAGAAGAAAAATTACATTCTGCCTCTGGCGATGGCAGTCTGCTTTCTTTTATTTCCACAGCACCTCATCAACCTGAACTAACAGTTGGGTGGTGGGTATGGAACTCAGGGCTTTCTACACATGTGTGAAGTGTACACTTTTGCCATCTTTGAAAGACATCTGCAGTAGGCCAGATCTTATTTCCCTATTCTAGGTATTGCAACTTTAATCGAGAAGTCAGATTCAGATTGCATCCTCAGCAGCCAATGCTTAAGGCATACTGACCTACTCTAATCAAAACCCAACCTTACTTTCCTCTCATTGTGCTGTTCTGAAAAGTCAATGGGGTTCGGTCTGCAGTGTTATAATGGGATTTCACTAGGAGTGGCTTGAATATCCCTACAAGCTTTGTGTTATGCATATGATTTGATAGCTGTCACTTACTTTTATCAAAATCACTGGGCAATGTGAAAATGGCATCTCTGACATGTTCTAGACTATCTATGGTGCTTAGGAAAATAAAAATTGTATTTCTGCTTAGTACTTCTCCTCTGTTTGTGCAGGGACCTTTTTCACTCTCTGTTGCTCTTTGAACACTGCAATGATGCCACCCATTTTCATTTCATAACATCAATTCCGTTTTCCAGGATTCCTTTAAGATCACCCACAGAGGTTCAGTGTTTACAAGTTCTCACAGGCCCCTGGGATCTGAGCCAGAAACTTGGATGGACTTACAGCACTTATGTAACAGGTCACAAACTCAAATGTCTATAGGAGCCAAGTAGTGAACAGGGAAGGGAAGGACACTCTAGGGAACTGGAGATTCCCAACCAAAGTCAGCAGCACCTCAGATTTCATGATCCAGTGCAAAGCATCGAACCAAGCCTTATAACATTGTAAGAAAATATAAATTTTTAAAAGAAATATGTAGATCTCTAAATTTGTGGTTTACACATTAAATTTGAGGTTCCATCCATCAATTAGGTAGATTGAGACTTTCTCCCTGATGCTCCCCCATTCCCATGTTGCTTCATTTTTGCCCATGTTACTGCTGTACAGGCTTCTCAGAGCCAAAGAGTTGTTTGTTGTTATTATTGCTGCTGCTGCTGCTGCTACTTGGTTTCATCTGTCTTTTCTGCCATCAGTATCATTGTGCCAGGGTCGAGCCTTGCTCTTTGTCTAAGCCCCTTTGGTAGCTTTTAGGAAAGTCTGTGTCCTCGGGGTATTTTAGTCTTTAGTATTCCTAAAGCTATGTTGCAAACTCACACTTCCCTCATACTCCCCATAGAATACTATGCCATTTTTCTATGTTTTATTCATGTGCCATTTAAATCTGAGCTCACCAGAGAGTTCCTGCGGACAGCCTTGCTGCTTTCTCTCATTGTGTGCCCTGTCTCTGACCTTTTAAGTAATTCTGACTCCAAGGCAAGCCAGCAAGGAGCCTGTAGGTGACAATACTGTAGGCAGTATCACGGGGACAGCTCTTCCTTCTACTACCTTTCTGGTCCTACTTTGGTTTTTCCTTTCTTCTGAACTTTGAGCTCCATTACCTAGCTCTTAAGACAAGGTTCTGTTGCATATTAAATATCCTGCATATCAGATATTAACATTACAATTCATAACAGTAGCAAAATTACAGTTATGAAATAGCAACAAAATAATTTTATGGTTGGGGAGGGGGTCACCACAACATGAGGAACTGTATTAAAGAGTCACAGAGTTAGAAAGGTTGAGAACCACAGTCTTAAAAGGTGTGCCTGAACCTTTTGGAAGCACTCACCTTTCATAGTTGGAATTGGGACTTTATAGATTCTGTCTCAGCTTATTTATTTAGCACTTAAAGTTCCTAGAAATAACTTCATGCCCTCTTCCTGCTCCTAGAGAAGACCAAGCCTGACCAACTCCAGTTTACACCTGGTTTTTCTTTACTCTCTTTCCTGCTCGCCTGGAGTAGGTGAGAGGTTCATTTTATACACCATTCACCCTATGCACAGGGCACAGAGAAAAATCAACTCTTCCTTGAACACCTACCACATCATTAAAATTTTTCCTTGGATTGTCTCTCTTAATTCCAAAGTCAATCCTATGATAGTAGAACCATATTACTCCTTTTCAAATGGGGGAACTGAGGCTCAAGACAATGTAGTAACTTTTCTGAGATCACGTGGAAGGGAGACTAAGCTGAAATTTGAACATATGTAGCTTACTTCCTAAGGCACAGGGGCCATTATTTTCTCATTGATAAAAGGCAGTAGTCATGCAGGAAAAATGCTACCAAGCAAACCAGAGAGAAGCAAAGATACTTAGGAAAATGGGCACAACACATTACAGGCTCTCACCAATGTTCACACATGTGTGTGTTAGACTGTTACTAATGTCTAGTAACAAGCCTCAAGCCTCCATATTAGAGACCTTTGATAAAAAGCTTGAAAACCAAAGAAACAGTGGCACTGAGGTCTGACTTTTCAGCATGGACTCATTCTAGAACCATGGATTAAACATCTATGGTACGCCAGACATGGGAATAGAATTGTCAAAAGGCAGATTTGGTCATTGCCTTAACAGATCCACCTCTCCTATGCACTGGTTGAATCACTGCCAAATTTTCCAGTCACACACATTCACATGTGTTACACAGGCCATTCTGAGAGATCAGCCCTGCCACCAGATACCAAGAAAAAGGGAGAACGTTTTACTTCTCCCTCCACCAGCTGTCTACCCACAAGCTCCACTTTCTTTATTCTTGATGATGACCAAAGTACTCTTGTCCCACAGAAAGCTCAAGTTTTGTGTTTTAGAGTCTTGTATCTATGATATTACCATAGTTAATCTCATAAGATACTTTCCCTTAAACACATACTTAGGAATCTTCGAAGAGAGCTACTGTTCCTTTCATTTGTTCCCAACCTGTGTCCAAGATGTTCAGTGTCTACAGTTGGACCTGCAAAAGCAGATCAGGATGGATGGCCTCTTCCATCTCTGAACATTCAAAAATTCAACTCACTCTATCTGCAGTTGCTACTTAAATAACAGAAATACCAGGGAAAAAGTAGAAAAAAATATTCAAAAATGTCAAATATCCCTACCATCATGGTGTTTATTTTCAAGCCCTGAGAAGTTACTTAAACATGCAAAAAATGAATGGAACTGGAAATCATTTTGTGGAGTGAAATCAGCCAGACTCAAACAGATAAATAAATCATGTTTTATCTTGTATGTAGAAATGAAATTTTGAATTATATATGTGTATTTATATATTTATATGATATGTATATTCACGTGTTCATCATTAAACTAGAGAGAAGATCAAAAGGGGGACGAAGAAAGAGGAGAAATTACAAAAAACAAAATAAGCAAATTGCATGAAAAATATAGAATATTTAGCTGATGACACATATAAAAATAAGAAAGGAAAATGGGAAGAGCTACTGAGGAGGAGGCATGAGAGTGAGGACCCACAGGTGATAAGGGACTTAGCAGGCATCATCTCTGTGGTTGAAGAAAGAGGGTAGTAGAGGGCAAGCCTCAGAAGCTTCCCAGGGCAACAAGGACAGAAGTAGGAGATAGAGTCAGAGATCTGGAACATATTAGAGGGGAGAGACTTGTGGGCCATCAACACAAAGACTTTTTGGGTTTAAACAGGGTCATCAGAGAAGTTTCAGTGGATCAAAATCATGCTAAACTTAGCATCTCAACAGCCCACTCTGAATGTGAGTAGAGCAAATATGAACTTAATTGTAGGGACTAGGCCACCTCGTTAGTCCCAGATCTTTTTACCTTGTCTTCTATCACAGATGCTTGAAGCATGACCAAGTCCTTTTTCTTCCTTTGAGCTTGAACTTACTGGCACTGGACATCTCGGTTCCCAGGGAAAGCTGTAGAAAGATCCACTGAAGTGAGTTGTCCATGGATGGGAACGGAAGTAACATTGAAGCATCTACTTTTTGCTAGTGGTTAAGTTCATAATGCTTGACATGTTATCTGATTTAACTGTCATGTCACAATAACATACGAAAGACTCACACAGAATGACTGACAATTTAGGGATAGATGGTGATCTACACATTTCATCCCTGGCTCCTCTTCCCATCCTGGGTTCTCACTGAGCTGAGACAACATGCAACAAAGTATTCTCTCCAGTCGGGAAATACTGGGCTCCCTTGAACACGGCCAGAGGGCGTAAGTGGGCCTCTCAGCTGAGATTGCAGCTGAAGCCTTCAGGAGCTAAGAAACCTACGATTACTCATTTGGTCACAAGCTAAATTAAACCCTACCTCAGCAAGCTAACCACAAGATAAAGGTGGGGCCACCCATAAGAAACTTTAACCCAATGAAAACATGACTGAAAGGATATGCGTGAATGTCTCACCATTATTCTTTTCCCACTTAAGAGGTTTGAGAAAATGCAGGAAGATGAGCCAGACTTCTTTGCTCTTGATGGATTACTTGAGGGTAGGTAGCATGTGTGAGGTCTGGTGGAAGGAAAATATCTTTGTCATTCTGAACTCCCACCATATCTAGGAGAATTTGCCCCTTCTCAATAGTCCATATATATTTAACCCAATGAAAAGAACACTTGGAACATCCCCACCCTCTTTCCTCCTGATTGCCTAAACTATAGGTCTAGAAAACATATTTCTCCCCTACTTGCTGATTTTCCAAAGCCTTGAGGATCAACCACATCCTGATAGGCCCTTGCAGAAATGGACAGACTTTCAGAGCTCTTAGTTTTAAGTTCTGATACCCTAGATTAAAAGAATAACTACATAAATGATGACAGGAGCATCTTGAATAAGCCCATGGAGGGTGGAAGATAGGGTCACTGGGGTCTTAGTTATTATTTTCAGTACGGTACTGAAATCCAAACCAATGGCTTTGAGGGTGTAGGCAAACATTCACTGAACTACATCCCCAACCAAAAACTTCCAATCTCAATTTCTCCCAACCCCTTCCTCCCTCTTTTTCCACCCCCCCCCCAACCTCTTTCACTCTATCTAACAGGCTCTCATTATATAGTACAGACTGGCTTTAAATCCTTGACTCTGCCCTTACTGCTGAGAGTGCAGGTATGTACCATTGTGTTTGGCTACACACAAAGGTTTTGAAGTTACTGATTAAGACCTAAATTGTGCTCCATTGATTCGTATGTTAAAAATTTAACCCCTGGTATCTCACAGTATAAATGCATTTGGAAACAAAGTCATTCAAGAGGTTGTAAAATCAAACTGAGGTCATTAGTGGGGGTTCTACTCTGTCTGACGTCTTTAAGAAGTAATTAGAACACAAACAATGGAAAGAACAGGTGAGGACACAGGGTGGAGACAGGTTTTAGGAAAAGCCCACACTATCTCTACCCAGATCTTGTATATACGGCCTCGAGGTCCAGGAGAACACTGATGCCTGCATGTTAGCTGCCCAGGAGAAGTGCTTTGTTATAGAAACCTGAGCACCACATACAGGTACCTTAACAGGTGCACTAGAGAAGCTGAGCTTCTAAGCATCAGCCTAGCTCACATGTCCATAACAGACAAACTCTGCTATCAGCGCAACTCAGGAATGGGATGCTACTGTGCATAGGTTGTGAATTCCTTGATCTAGTTGAGTTCTGACGGCCAACATTCTAAGAGTTTCCATTGGTCCAGCCGCCCCTTTCACATTCTTCTGTCTCCTTTATCTTGGCTTTCTGTAGAACCTCTGGTACCCTCATTGTACATTGTTTCCAGAACACACAAATGAGCCCAATGTGATACATCCTTCCTCTTTATTCTTAGTTTTGGTTGGGCTATGTTCATCTATTTAACTGTCACTCCCATGTGTGGATTACCTTCAGCATCTTAGAATTTGCATGTGCCAGTTTTCTTTCTATGTCATGGTCATGACAATGCAACACTCTCTATGTGATTCTCTACATATAGTAGATGTCACTGAGGATCTGGGCTGCTTGGTTAGGTAGCTAAAATGGATAAGAGAATAGTACTCAGAAGCACCTCTCCTTTAGCACAGTGTGGGATACACACACACACACACACACACACACACACACACACACACACCTGCATGCACGCTGAGGAGGCTTGCCTCAGCTAATACATGTGTATACAGCTTGCTGTTCACTGGACTTGGGCCCTGACCTCCCAGGCTTTTACATTATGGTGGATTGCTCAGTGTAGTTCTATTCCCCTGGGACCCCCTTGGTAATTCACTAATTGCCTCAATAAAGCCTCTCTTTTCTACCAGCTCTGTCAGCCTTCAGCCTTGAGATTTCCTAATGGAAACCACTCACTCCTATTGGACTCCTTGGCTGTAATTAGCAGTCTGGGACTTTGGTTTCCTTATTCGTGTTGGTGTGAAGGTGAGGCCATTGCCAATAACAGTGTCAATGTCAGCTGAGCAGCTCCTTTAAGACAGCATATGATGGAGCTGCTACATGTTGACTGTCTCCTGTGTATTTATTGACTGAAACATTCGAGCTGTTGCTTTTCACATTTGTAATTTTAGATCACAGATGCCTTGCGTGTTTAATCATACAGCAAAGCTCACATTTAATGAGAAAAATGTCAAGTATATTGTTATCCACCATAAAAGCTGTGAAAAATATTTCTGCCATCTGCAATGTGCCTTCTGCTGCTGCCTCTAAGAAATTTTCTAGTAACAATACAAAATTAACATTTGGGGGCAAACATTATGAAAGGAAAGTTGTTGAACTTCCTGAAGTTCAGACCATGCCTCAATGTCAGGTCAAGATACTTTACCTAGATTCCTAAAATAGCCCGCTACTGGACAGTGTGGTATCCTTTATACCTCACACACCTTCAACAATCCTGCCAGTGATTAACTAAATTCCAGATCTGGCAACATCAGCCTCTATGTAACACCCTTGCAAGACATTTCCTCTCTTACTGTCATGCATCAATACACTCTGTGAGCCTGTCTCATCCTCACTTTTGCCTCCCTGCTGTGCTCTACATTCTAGCCCAGTTAAGTTTCTTGGTCACCAGATAAACTTAACTTACCACCATGTCACGGCCAATAAAAACACCTTTCCTTCCCTCTGGGTGGTTATTCCTACATATTGTGTCATATCTACCTCAAACGTCATTTCTGGGAAACCCTGAGTGACACTCCCCCAAAAGAGGAATCCACTGGATCCTTCTATATATGCTAGAACAGTATTTCCACTCGAAGACTTTGCATGCGGACTCCTGTCCTATTCACCAGCCTCCTCCTGTTCAACTCTGAGCCTCTGGTTTGCTAAGATGGTGCTTCTGCCATTGAAGCCCCCCAGCCCCAAACTGATAGCACAGTGGCTGTGGCAGCTGCTTGAAGGGCCTCAGAAGCTACAAAGTCACTGTAACAGGAGTAAGCGAGGTCTCTTAACCAGGAACTTGCTCTTTTGACGTTGGCAACACAAAACCTTGCCATTATGCAGGCTGTGTTTATTTCTAGGTTTTCTCTCTGTATTTTAGCCCTTTCTCCTACTGAAAGAAATAACAGTCCTGTCAGTCAGAGAGCAATTGATAGTGATAAAAACTCTCCTTTTAGACAGTGAGTTCACTTGTTCTTAAGTCATTCTTTGCCACAAACTGCAGGCTCATTATACGAGGAAAATGTGGTATCTCGGAGAAGCCACACTCTTAGAAGTTTGTAATTTACCTCGCCTGATGACTAAGGTCTGGAGGTTTTCACTGCTTATTTGAGTGTGGTTTGGGTGGGGAGGCAATGATAAACAAAGCCTGTCTTACTCACTGGAGCTGGCTTGTGGGAGCTGTGTAGCAATACCTGCTCTTTGAACAGTACCTTCTGCTTGTAGGGTCCACAGTGGTGAAGGGGCGTTCTCAGAGCTTCTTTGTGGCCCCTAGCTCTGAGCAGGTGCTCACTACCGATAGCGCATCTCACCCACAACCTATCTTTCTCTTCATTCCCTTTCTTCTGAGTCTCCGTCGAGACTTCAGTTGTTAGACATAAACTCTCCTTATATGACTTTTAGAAAGAGAGAGAGAAATAAAGGAAAGAGAGAAAGAGAGAAAGAGAGAAAGAAAGAGAGAAAGAGAGAAAGAAAGAAAGAAAGAAAGAAAGAAAGAAAGAAAGAAAGAAAGA